>NC_067159.1:11977078-12129578 GCF_903995435.1 Acomys russatus
AGCATTTTTAATTTTCATTTCTCTGAGGGCTGAGGATAGTTGGGCATTTTGCATATATTTATTGCCCATTTGTACGTCTTCTCTCGAGAACTGTCCAACTCACCTGGCCGCTTACTGATTAGATTGTTTGTGGTTTGTTCTTGGTGTTTAATTACATTTTTTTCTTTCTCATTTATTTCTTTTGGCGAAGAGGCTGCCTTTTGAGACGAGTCAGGTGTCTGTGGCTGAGTGGGCTTATTTCTGGTGCTTTGTGCTAATCTTATCATCTGAGGGTCTGGTTTTGGGTTGGTGCTATGCTACTGCTGTTGCTATAGCCTTTGTTTGCTGTGGCCTTGTAGCATAAATTAAAACCAGGTTATGGAGGCAGCCTTAGCATTACTGTTTCTGCTCAGAACTGGTTTAGCTATTTGGGGGTCTTCTGTGCTTTCATAGTAATTTTAAGATTGTTTCTCCAAGTTCTGTTACTAGGGATTAAGTTGTAGATTATTTCTAGTAAAATGCTGATTTGAACATCAGTAATTCTAATCCCTGGCCCAAGAGCTCTTTCTGTCTTTTAGTGACTTCTTCCAGTTCTTTCTTCAGTATTTTACATATAAAATGTTTGCTAAGGAGATTTTTTGCTTTCCTGGTTAGGTTTGTTCTAGTATTTACTATTATTATTATTATTATTATTATTATTATTATTATTATTATTACAGCTGTTGAGAATGTTTGCTTTCCTTTTCACTGCGTTTATTATTGGTATATAGAAAAGCTAAAGGTTTCTATATGTCAGTTGTATATCCCACTACTCTACTGAAAGTGTCACCAGATCTAAGAATTTTCTGAAAGAATCTTTAGGGTCTTTTAAGCATAGGATCATATTATCTGAAAATAAGGGTAATTTGATTTTTCCCCTTCTTAACTGTATCTCTTTGATTTCTTTGCCTTATTACTCTTGCTAATGCTTCAGACATTGTACTAAATAATAGTGGAAATACTGAACACCTTAGCCTGTTCCTGATTATAGAGGCAATTCTTTCATTTTACCTTGTTCAGTATAAAGTTGTCTATAGTTTTTGTTTGTTTGTTTGTTTTGGTTTTTTGAGACAGGATTTCTC
This sequence comes from Acomys russatus, assembly GCF_903995435.1. NCBI lineage: Eukaryota > Metazoa > Chordata > Mammalia > Rodentia > Muridae > Acomys > Acomys russatus. Next base: position 11,978,179 of record NC_067159.1, read on the forward strand.
CGTGCAGCCGTGGCTATCCTGGACTCAGTTGGGAAACCAGGCTGGCCTCGAACTCACAGAGACCCGCCTGCCTCTGCCTCCTGAGTGTTGGGATTACAGGCGTGCACCCAACTACATGTTGAGATATACTTGTTCTGTTCCTCCCTTTTTTCAGGATTCGTATTATAGAGAGATGTAAAACTTTGTCAAAGGGTTTCCCTGCGTCTAGTGAGATAATCATGTAATTTCTGCCCTCGGTTCTACTATTACTTTATTGGCTTGTGTATGTTGAACCATCTTTTAAAGTTTATTTTGTGTGTATGAGTGTTTTGCTAGTGTGTGTGTGTGTGTGTGTGTGTGTGTGTATGTGTGTGTGTGTGTATCATGTGCATGCAGTACCCATGGAGGTGAGAACAGGGTGTTCTGCAATCACAGACAATTGTGAGCTGCCATGTAGGTGCTGGATTAGACCCAAGTCCTCTGGAAGAACAGCCAATGCTTTTAACTCCCGAGCCACCTCTCTAGATCCCCTGTTTCTTACATCCTTGGAATAAAACTAACTTGATCACAGTTCATAATCTTTTAAATGTGTTATTGTCTTCTGTTTACATGCAGATATTTTATTGAGGATTTTTGCATCATAACGAAACACAGAGTTAGTTCTTTGAAAAAGCGACGATGGACAAACCCTTAGATTGACAGAGTGTGGCTTTCCGCCTCTTGATTAAGTCCAGAAATTGTTTCCTTGTCTTTCCTTTGACAGCATTAGGAATAAAGCAAATCCCAACCCTGAGCTCTACAGAAGATCCATGTGCGTTACCTGTCAGTGTATGTGCTGCATAGCAAACCACAAACACGGGGCAGAGTGGAAACTTTAAGGGTACTTTGACTGGAGAACATTGAAGTTGGGGGTGTTTCTAAGGTGACACTGGCTATTAGAGCATGCTCATGGAAGAGAAGTTGGGGCTAGGTGCTAAATCATTGCACAGAACCAGAAAACACTGATGAAGTCAGGGCTGCCACTACTGCAACCCACAACACATTTTAAACACAAGTGGTGAGTGCAATTCTCAGCAGGCGTGGAGAGTTGACACCTTTGCATTGGGACAAGTAAAAGCTGAATTATAATGACACATAAGCACACCAAAGCAGAAAACGGTGCTGGAGGCATAATAATACGTATCTGAAAACTGCATCTGATTTGTATGCCACTGAATGTGTCACTGTCATATAAATTATAGAATAAAATGTGAGAAAACACCAAAACATTTCCCAGACACATTAAGTCAATACCTAACAGAGCTCCTTGTGCCTGCTGCTTTAGCAGCTATGTGTACTGAATGGTGCAGTCAACCCTCATATGATTTTGCATTGGTCTTAGGAAAATCTCATAGAATGGGCTTTCTGTCAAGAATCTTGTAAAACAAAGCAAAACAAAACAAAACAAAACCCCTCAGAGTTTGTGTTACCACTAACACCTGTAAGATGACAACATGAAAAAATGAGATACCAAGATTTCTTAAAACTCAAGCATCAGGCATTAATAATTTGTTGTTTTAGAATCATTGCTAGTTTTCTTTCTTTTTTTCTATGTCTCTACCACATATCTATCTATCTATCTATCTATCTATCTATCTATCTATCTACCTACTTATCATCTATCAACTTTTGGGTTTTTGAGACAGGGTTTTTTTGTGTAGCACTGTCTGTCCTGGAACTCACTCTGTAGACCAGGCTGGCCTCGAACTCAGAGATAATACCTGTTTCTTCCTTCCAAATGATGGGATTAAAGGTCTGTGTCACTATGCTCAGTGTGCTAATTTTCTTATATTGATAAAAATTGGAGAAGAAAATTGATAGTATATTTTGAATCTATTTCAAAATCACATCCAAATGTTGCAAGCTTAAGGTGTTAACAAGTAATTTCCTAGCTGACGGGGGCGGGGCGGGGAGGACTCTGAATTCATTCATTTGAACCTTTCAATATTTTATTGTTCAGTTTTTGTATTTTTTAGCTTAGTGACTCTGAGTTTGACAGAATGCTAAAGGTAATCTGTGGTGGGCTCTCTCTGTAATTTTTAGATCCAGTTTTCTCCAAATAGTGAAAATGACTGTAAAGGTATAACATGCAGGGTTCTATTTCCAGCAACATATAATTTTGAGCGATGTATTTTTCTTGAGGATGGAATCCAGGGCTTCATGGCTGCTAACTGACTGCTCTGTTGCTGAACCTTTTAAACCTGCCAAGGGGGTTTTAAAAATTCAGTAAGAATATTAAATTGGAAAGCAATTCTTCATTCTGTAAAATGGGCGGTAATGTTAGGTCTGTCCATGCATTTGTCTTGTTCTTTAATCATCTGGTTAAACCTTTCAGCATCGACTCTGATGGGACAATGACCGTGGACTGGAATGAATGGAGGGATTACTTCTTATTTAACCCTGTGACAGACATTGAGGAAATTATCCGCTTCTGGAAACACTCTACTGTAAGTGCCACAGGTATAGTAATGATGCAGGAAACACAGTTGTTGCCTCAAAGGAGACGAGAGATAATTTATTCTGTACCTAAATGAGGGTCTGGCATGGGAACATAGACCCAGGTTACTCCAGATTCAGTGTTCTAACGTGGAAATAACTCCATGAGGTTTTTATAGTAATAGAACAGAGAAAATCATAAATCAAGACACTTTTCAAATACACTGGTGGAAACATCAGATAGACGGCTTATAGCAGAGTTTCTGCTTTGGATGTTGTGTGATGACGGTCTTAGCCCTTGGGTTGGTGGAATCTAGGGGCTCGTGCATATCTTCCAATGGTTTTACCTAATAGTCACAAGGATGCGAGGTCACACACAGAGGTGGGCAATAAATACACGTTAAGGGGATTAAGAGGGATAGGATAGGTTGGCTCTAGACTTGCGACGTTGCCACCTTTCCACATCACTGAAGTTTAATCAAACTGTCAGTCTTTCCAGTCACCTGTTCTTCATGGAGCTCTGCTTGGCAACCGTTACCACCCAAGAGCACCGTAACACCCTGGAAGGTTGGTCGGCCAAGCCCCAAGAAGGTCCCAGGATATATTTAATTACTAGAATACTGTTTATTACATCAGGCATAGATTTATAGAGTGTCTTTCAAGCCCCCAAGGTGGCATAAATACAGCTTTTCTCCAAACTTGGAAGAAGTCCCATCTTGATGAATAAGCTGTCCGGCTTTCACTGACATCCAGAGCTTCTGCCAGAAAGAGAAGTCTGGTAGTCAGAGGGCATGCATTACCCAAATCACCCCTGCACTTCCCGATCGCTAAAGATGATATGGCCTCGGGTTCCTCCTGAAATGCTGCCTTTTCAGGCTGCCTAGATTTATTGCCGTCATAAGCTGTTGCATTACTCATTGAGTGCTAGAGAATACTTTTGACTCATACGCTTGGCATTTCCTTCCAGTTTAAACTTCACAAATCTTCACAGTGATTGGTTCATTAGCATTCTGCTAAAATATATTGGTGTAAATTAGATTCCGTTGTACAGTCTGTTCCCTGAAGCCCTTGGGGGACCTTCTGCAGGATCCCCCGACCCTTCAACTTGTGGATTTGTCCTCTGTACTTGGATCCCACTCAAAACACCCAGGCATCACGCTGTCACTAGGAACAATGCCTACACTTGCCCAGAGAACTATAAAATCAATTATGAGTATACATTTTACACTGCGTCAAGTTCATACTACGTCTTTGGACATAAATGGTAACATTTGATGAACTCATTTTCTCAGTAGCAAATGAAAGAAGAGAGTGTTACTACCAGAGTGTGTGGCTCATTACCTTTCATTCTTGCCCATAAAGTTTTAGGTCAAGGTCATTTTTTTTTTGTGGTGCTAGTGCCTGGAGCATGCTAAGAAAATGTTCTGTGACCTAGTGATACCCACCACAGCATTTAGATAATTAAGTTGCAAATATATAATGATAAAACTGCTCTCAAACTATATAGAAGATAAGTATAGGACTATTTATGTGCATGGCTTAATTTTAAAATTCACATATTTACATTTAAATATGCACTTCAAGGCATGGAGTGTAATGGGCCATAACTAAGACGGTGTGACTTTCTAGCATTATGAAAAGTGACTGACAAGGGTTCACTAAATGTGGTAAAATATTACCTTTTTAATAAAAGTTGTCAGATCCGACAAAAAGAGAAAGTTGTGATTGTTGGCTCTGTGCTGTTTCCAGGCCTTGTGTGGTTGATTCTGCATTGTGTTCAGAGCAAAAAGACTCTTCCTCGTGTGCACTTAGCTAGGCTCAATGTCAATCCCAAGGAAGACCCTCCATTCTAACAGTAACAGCTCTGACACAAAAAATAAAGTTCTGGGCTTATCTTCTTGAGACTGAAGAGCCGTGGGCTCTCTTTCCATTTTTACCAGGGAATTGACATAGGGGATAGTTTAACTATTCCGGATGAGTTCACAGAAGATGAGAAAAAATCAGGACAGTGGTGGAGGCAGCTTCTGGCAGGAGGTGTCGCTGGCGCCGTCTCAAGAACCAGCACCGCGCCTTTGGATCGCCTCAAAGTCATGATGCAGGTGAGCCGCCTTGCCTTTGTCTACCTGTACATCTGTCACAGTCCTTTGTACCTTAGAATAGTGTAGTCTCAGGTCACTAACCCTCAGATTAGGCACATGCCTAGGTATTTGGCACTGTTCTACTACATTGTAAATGTTAGTACTTGTGTGCAATGTGACTTTAAAAGTTTGATAATAATAATAAGAAACTTCTCCTTGCTATTATAGGGTTCTCATTAAATCACTTATACTTTCTTTGATTTTGACTTGCGAAGGCAGAGGATTTCTCAAGTCTAGAATCTTGGTGATAAAAATATAATTTCTTTCTTTCTTCTTTTCTTTTCTTTCTATCTTCCTTCCTTTTCTTTTCTTTCTTTCTTTCTTTCTTTCTTTTTTTTTTTTTTTTTTTTTTGAGACAGGGTTTCTCTGTGCAGCCCTGGCTGTCCTGGAATCACTTTGTAGACCAGGCTGGCCTCGAACTCTCAGAGATCCTGCCTCTGCCTCTGCCTCCCAGAGTGCTGGATTACACGTGTGCACCAAGAATGTAATTTCAAAAGTGACCGTAGAGATAAGTTAGCAGAAAAGTCCTGGGTTTCTAGACAAACTAGGCTACTTACTGACATTGGGCTGGCCATGTGAAGAGAAGAGAAAGAAAATCCATTCATGCACATGATGGTAAATCACTTCATGTTCATGGCAGCTCGGTAAGACAGGTGGTTTGCCTTCATTTTATCTATGAGAAAACTGAGGCTGTATGACCATATGGGGGGGGGGTTCCCCTCTGTCATAGACCTAGGTAGGGGAGGGGAATAGGGTGAAAGCGGGAGGATACAAGTCATGGGATAACAACTGAGTTGTAATCTGAATAAATTAATAAAAATTTTAAAAAGAGAAAAGAAAACTGAGGCTGGAAGAATGAAACTTTCCTTTATGAGAAAGAGTAGACGAGTCATGATGTAGCTTATCCTCCAGAGCCCTTGGTTCTTACCCTGCACCTGAGAGTTCTTGTTTTTTCCATTTCCACAACGGGCAGAGTTGCTGATAAGGGTGGCTCTAAAGCTTCGTTTATATAAGCACTGGCATACTGGAACAACCTAGGAGAACACTGTAGTTGCTTAAGAATTATTCTATTTTATTATATTCTATGTATTTGGGTGATTTGCCGGTATGTATGTATGTGCATATACACGGCGTGCTCATATTTTCTAGAAGAATGTGCCAGGTCCCCTGGAGCTGTAGTTACAGATAGATGGTTGTAAGATGCTGAGTGGATGCAAGCTAATCTGTGGGTGCCGGGAACCAAACCGGTGTCCTCTGAAGAGCAGCCAGTGCTCTTAACCACTGAGCCAGCTCCACAGTTCCTTCAAATGTGTAAACAAACCTGTGTTTGTTATACCCACAGTCCACATGTCTTTATTTTTAAACTGTTTGAACAAAATATTTCTAACAATATTTTAAGCTGCCTTTCATTCACAATGTAGCCAATTCCAAAATGTGTTTAGGGATCTAGTGCTTTGTAGAAAACAGGAGGGAATTTGCAGATGCCTTTTTTCCCCCTCTTTAATACAGTAGTAAACTGACTTTGAGAAAGCTTGAGTTGGCACATGCCTGTTCCTTTGCCATATGGGTCTGTTAGGATTATAGTTTCTGCCCATCTGAAGGGTTTTCCAAAGTCTCCAAACACAGCCTCACGGTCTTGGTCTATCACCAGGAAGAGATACAGGTTCAAATCAATCAAGGAGAGGAAGTACAGAGGGCGGAGTCCAGGAAAGTACCAAATTCAGGACTGCTTTTATCCATGTCCTGTGCAGCCCTAACACCTTTCTTTCCCAGTGTTGGTGTGTGACAGTGATGAGCGGAACGCTGCAGCCTATCAGAGACGCTCACCGTCTTAGCATTCGGAATCCAGTGTTTGTGTTCGGCTCACACCTACTTTAGAAATTGTATCAACCATGCGCAGATGTATCCCATGGCGCTTTGCTTTTATTTTTAGGTTCATGGTTCCAAATCAATGAATATATTTGGAGGTTTTCGGCAGATGGTAAAGGAAGGAGGAATCCGTTCCCTTTGGAGAGGGAATGGCACAAATGTTATTAAAATCGCTCCTGAGACAGCTGTTAAGTTCTGGGCTTATGAACAGGTAATTGTTGTCATCTGTGAAAACGATTAACAAAAGGAGTTAGCTAACTGATCCAGTTAAGATTCACAGGCAGTGCTTTGGGGATCCATTCCTAACACTTCACAGAGAAAGTCCTTACGGGAGGCTAGGATTAGATAAACTCAGTGATTCCACAGAGCTGAATTCTGGGATTTTGGATGCCATAATACCATTCACAGAGGGAAGCTTTCCCCAACCTCTTATCTAAGTAGCTCTTCAAAGCATGATCTTAGGTGACTCATCTTGAATTCCTAGTGGACACAGGGCACTTAATCTAAGTTTTACTAAAATACTCCTGAAATGAAAACTGTTCAGGTGAATCCCTTTGCGTGAGTGGAATTATACTTAGTTCTAAAATTTTTTTCTGTCATTTCTTCTATTATTATTTATCATGACCTATATGGGCCTTAAAGTTTAACTCCACACTATAGTTTATTTGAATATGTTTAGTGTTAATTCTGGAGAGTTTGTCCTGGAGAAGCACACTTCTTTGAAGTGACCAGGGCTAGCGGTAGCCATTCCTTGACTTTGAAAATAGAGAAGCAGAAAGCAGCTGGCCTAAGTCTTGACGTGGAGACCACTCTGGGGAAAGAAATTTTCCTGATGCAAATGTCGGACATTCAAATTATGACTAATTTTTTGATAAGAACGCCAGAGCCTAAGGTACATATTCAAAAATAATGCTGTTATTTCAATATGAGGGAAGTGCGGTGTGTCTGAAAGCCCTCACACAGCACACTTGATACTGCTTGTCAGATTCTTATTTTGGCTACTCCAATGGGCTTACTCCCTTCCTTCCACTCCCCTCCCCCCTTTTCAAATGATCCTGGGATTTGAACTTAGGGTACCTTATGGTTCAGGAAGAGCTCTACCATTGAGCTCTGTTGCTAGCCCCGTGGTACTGTATTGGAAAACCCACTGCCCGGGAGACGCAGTCAGCATTTCAGCCCCCACTTCTCTGCTAGGACTGTTAGGGCAGAGGGCGCATCTTGAGGCACCTCATTGTACTGTAAGTGAATCGATTCCTAGGGTCTCATATGTTTTTCGCCACCATAAAATATCACCGAAGGCATGGCTTAAACAATAGAAATTTACCTCCCACAGCTCTCAAGTTTAAGGAGGAGCAGATCAAGGGCCAGGCAGTGGGGACCCTCTTCCTGGCTTCTTGCTCTGTCATCAGATTGGCCTGGGTGCATGGTTTCGGGGGAGTGTAAGCTATCAGGCGTACCTTCTGACAAGGATGCTAGCTCTCTCCCGAGCTAGCCATAGTCGTCCCCAAAGGCCCCATCTCCTAATACCATCACAATGGAGGTTACAGTTTAACATAGGAATCTGGGAAGGGCACAGTTACCCTATAGCAGCTATTAAAATGCATCTTAAAACTTCTTCTTCTTTTTTTTTTTTAACAGTATAAGAAGTTGCTTACTGAGGAAGGACAAAAATTAGGTACCTTCGAGAGGTTTATCTCTGGTTCCATGGCTGGAGCAACTGCACAGACTTTTATTTATCCCATGGAGGCAAGTACCACTGTGGTCTGACTGCTTGGTGGTGTTTGCACTGGTCAGCTGTAGAGAGACACTGAGTTAGCCCAAACTCAGCAGGTTAAAACAAGCCTTGGCCAGCTCGCGATTTGGGAGGCTGGGTTTCTCTGGCTCTGGGTTTTTTCATCATCTTTTGTCAAGGCCTTTTGCAGCCTGGGCTGCAGTTACCTAGAGGCTAACCTTGGGGCGGGTCTGCTTTCAGGCTCACCCATATGGCTGCTGCCAGGCCTTGCTGGCCGTTGGCCAGAAGCATTATTCTCTTAAACAAGCCTTTCTAGATGGTCTGCGCCTCTTCACAGCATGGTAGCCTGCTTCCTTTATAGTCAGTGCTGCTATGAGGAAGAAGAGAGAAAGAGACTGCAAAGCGATAAGAACTATTGCCTGTTGTCACTTTCACTTTACCTGGCTGGCTACACAGACTGACACTGGTACCGTGTGGGAGTGACCATGCAAAGCAGAACATCCCTGGAGGCAGGACCCTTAGAGGCCATCTCAGAGGCTGGCTGCCACAGTCCTGACAGGGATTATGCCTCATTCCTCTCGAGGGAGCTTTTGTGCCATAACCGCAGTAGTGGAAGCTGAGGCTTTGGCTGTGGGATGGTAATGCCAACTAGACATCGTTCCTGTAAAGCACGGGCTGGCTAGCAGGTTGTGGACCACCCAAGGGCTGTTGTGTACAGCTTCAACTATTGTTACACTTGAAAAAGTCAGGAAGAAAGCAAAGGAAAAGCAAAGCCCGTGGAACGGATCTCACACTTGAGGCTTGCAGAGGCTGAAGTATTTACTGCTGGGCATTTTTGTAAAGTGTTTACCAAGTCCTACTTTGGAGCAAAACTAGCACTGTGGATGTGGGTACTTTTATGGATATGACTAAGGCTTTTCAATAACTGAAAAGACCTAAGCAAAATATATCCTGAACTTGAGCTTCTTTGTGATATTCATGCCAATAGGGGTGTGTGTGTGTGTGTGTGTGTGTGTGTGTGTGTGTGTGTGTGGATGCACATGTGTGTGTGGGTGTGTGTCTGTGGAGGCCAGAGGTCAACCCTAGATGTCACTCATACCGTGTTTTTGACACGGCCCAAGCTCAATGATATAGTTGATTGGCCCAGAGGTCCATCTGCCCTTCTTACCTCCACTCCCATGCCTGGCTTCTCGGGTTGGTTTTGTGGGTCAAACTCAAGTCCTCGTGTTTGTGCTTTGTAGACTGAGCTACCCCTGAGTCTCTGGAGGTTTTTTTCTGTTCCTCCACGAAGCCTTCATTTCAGCTAAAACCATCACCTTCCCACCTCTGCGCCTCCCATCCCGTGCTTCAAGACGAAGATACTGCATTTGTCCCCAGTGCCACCATTTTCTTCACCTTCCTTGCCAACCGATTTTATTATGACATCCAAAGGATTGTCTGGTCCACATTTATTTATTTTATTTTTTTTTTGGCAAAGCCCTCCTTCGGACTCATTATTAACTGGCCCTTCCTGGCTCTGATTTTAGCTTCTCAATAGAAGTAACACCCGAGGGAGAATCTATCAGCAGACCGGACATTCTCGCGAGAGACGGGATTTACTTAGTGCTTTATGAAATGAATGCTTTTGAATTGTTCAATATTAAATGCGAATGATAGTGTGTTGCATTCTTCGGAACCTAGGTTTTGAAAACCCGGCTAGCTGTAGCCAAAACTGGACAGTACTCTGGAATATACGGTTGTGCCAAGAAGATTTTGAAGCACGAAGGCGTCGGGGCTTTTTACAAAGGCTACGTTCCCAATTTACTGGGCATCATTCCTTACGCAGGCATTGACCTCGCCGTGTATGAGGTGAGTGAGGGCGCAGCTGTGCTTCAGCGTGCAGAGCAGCTGGGTAGGTGGTCGCCATCGACTCCGCCTTTGTGTCAAGGCTGGGAGAACGCGAGAGGGTGGAGGAGGATGGCTTGTGACTGGACCGCTTGCAGGCGTGTTCTTCAGTCGTTCCAGCACCATGACTGGGAGATCACAAATGTACCGAATCTTTTTTTTTTTTTTTTTTTTGTATTTTCCTTGCATATTTACTTTTGTTCACCAAGAATATGAACTCAAATTTAGTTCGGAAGACGGCAGGAGGGACTGGGTGGGGCACAGAAAAAAATAAGCAGAAATTTATTAGAATTACTAAAACTTGCACTAACAGAGCCAAGTGAATGATGTGGTCACACAGCTTCGCCTCTAGGGCTGGGGATTGGGGGTGGGGATAGAGGTGGGGGTGGGGATTGGGGTAGGGGTGGGGGTGGGGGTGGGGGTGGGGGTGGGGAATGCAGTTCAGCCTGTAACCGTAGCCCGTGCAAGGAGACTTGAGTTCAGACTACTCAGAACATGAACCACGGGTGGCTCCTGTCAACAAGCTGTGGGTCACCCCTGCCACATGGGCCACTTAATAACTTGGGACTCTGACAAACATTGACTGAACACACATTATATTCAAACCATGCCGGACTGAGAGGAGGACTCAGGGCCTTTAAGAACCCGGAGTTGTGTGTGGAGATGGGCAGCCCCCCAGGTGAAGCTCAGCATTGTTAGCCATGCCATGACACGAAGCAGCTGAGCCCCAGCTCGGGAGGGAAGGTACGGAATGAAAGCGGCTCAGAAGACTTATTTGATTATGTATTTATTATTATACTTAGTTTTGCCTTTTCCTAGATCCTCTATTTCTCTACCCATCTAGTGTTGTGCCCTCATTTTTATAAAGTAGTAACTTCATTTGATTTTGAGCAGCTTTACTGAGATCCAATTCCCACGCCATGCATTTCACCCACTTAAAACATACAACTGAGAGACTTTTGGAATATTGTTATTAACTTCTGAAACTGTAATAAAACAGAACCCAAAACTCCTTTTTTAAAACCACGAAATTCAGAAATATTAGTTATATTTCATTACTATACATTCCCAAAGCATTTTTTTTTATCAATCCAAACTATTACACAGTAATCCTCTACCTAATATTTCTATCCCCCTCTGACCCTCCAACCCACCCTCAGCCTCTATGTATTTATGTATCCTAGGTGTTTCATTAGTGGAGTCATACATATTATTTGTTTTTATCTGACTTATCTCACTTAACACAACGCCTGCAAGGTTCATTCATGTCTTGTACTTTATCCATTTTACTTGTTCAATAATAATCCGTCATATAATATGCCATGTGCCACGTAATGATGTTTGGGCCAACAAAGGAGTCACTTGCGTATGGTGGTGTTGGCTGCAGATCATAATGGAGCTGAAAAATATGTGTTTCCTGATGATGTTTTAGGTGCTTTAACATTAATAGCTTGAGGCATGACCTACATATTTAGGGTGATGTTGGTGTGAGGAAAGCAACTGTGATGACTGTTGAGTGGGAGTGTGACACAGTCATGTGCCTAATATCCTATAGCAGTGATGGACGGTCACTGTGGCTTTCTGTATTCTCTGTATTGAAGTTTTCACATAAAATTATTTTAAAAATAGAGGTGACATTCCCAAACTCCCCCTAAGCCAGTATCCCTCTAATATAAAAATCTTGGCATTGTAACAGTCTATCTCAAGTCAACTAAAACTATATATAAAGCCTACTTCTCTGCACTCCCGATTACCCTTGTTCAGTTTTGATGACAAGCAATGTGTCTTTTTATAGTATGTCCTCTAACATGGGCTTCCAATGAGTTCTCATGCTTTTATTTTGAATTCTCTACCATATTTCAAAGGTATTTACATACCTGTATCACACTATTATAAGACTGTCACTTTCTGTGTATGTACTTTTATCATGTACGTTTTCATGTTTTCTTTGAGTGCTTATTGCCCTCTGGTTTCAGACTAAAGGATGCCTTTTGTCATCCCCTGCAGGTCTAGTGGTGGTGCAGTCTCTCAGCTTTCCTTTATCCTTTATTTCTCCTTAATTTCTCCTTTAGAGTCAAAGGGCAGTTTTGTCAATATGCTGTTCTCGGCTGGCAGGGTTCTTTTGTTGTTGTTTGATCCTAGCACCTTTAATATAAATACCCTGCCTCCTCCCAGCCCATAAGGTTTACATCAAGAAATACAACAAACAAACAAACCCAAAACACTTAAAATAAAAGCTAGAGTGCTGGCTACTTTTTTCATTGTTCCGATAAGGTGCCACAACTGAGGCAACTTATAAAAGAAAACGTTTGTTTGGGGTTTACACTTTCAGAGGGTGAGTCCATGACCATTACAGCAGGGCTCATAGCCGAGCAGGCATGGCGCTGGAGCAGCAGCTGAGAGCTCACACTCTTACCCACAAGTAAGAGTCAGAGAGAGCCAACTGGGACTGGGTGGGCTTTTGAACCTCAGTGACACAGCTCCGAGACAATTCTACCAACTGAGGGTCAAGTATTCAAACCCATTAGCCTATTCTTTTGTTTGTTTGTTTTGTTTTCTTGTTTTTTATGGTTTTTTTATTTGTTTGTTTTTCGAGACAAGGTTTCTCTGTGTAACCTTGGCTGTTCTGGACTCACTTTGTAGACCAGGCTGGCCTTGAACTCACAGCGATGCGCCTGCCTCTACCTCCCAAGTGCTGGGATTAAAGGTGTGCGCCACCACGCCTGGCCATTAGCCAGTTCTTATTCAAACCACTACAACTAGGTATATAGTTTTAAAAAGTATATTAGCGTATTTTCATGCTTAGAATATTTTACTTTTAAAGAGTTGATTGACTTCATGAAACAACCCCGAAGGTGTTCACGTTGAGTCAACATGGTGCTGACTATCTCATTTGTTGATGTCTTTTTTGTTTTTGAGGCAGCTTTTGAAGTCTTACTGGCTGGATAACTTTGCAAAAGACTCTGCCAACCCTGGTGTGGTGGTGCTGCTGAGCTGTGGAGCCCTGTCTAGCACCTGCGGGCAGCTGGCCAGCTACCCCCTGGCTTTGGTGAGGACTCGCATGCAGGCACAAGGTGAGTGTGGGTTCTGGGATGGTTGTGATGACACTTTGTGTCACTCATGGTTTTGGAACACACATCTATGCATATTCTCTCTCTCTCTCTCTCTCTCTCTCTCTCTCTCTCTCTCTCTCTCTCTCTCTCGTTATTGTGACTCTTTTTAAAGAAATAATCCAAACTTTTTAAGAGCATAATGTTTGACATCTAGCAGATTTTGGTTCAGGTCTTTGCTGCACGTCTCTTTTTTCACTTTTGTCTTCCATGAGCTGGGATTAAAATAACTAGCAGCAGTCTGTGTAAAGAATTTGGCATTTACTGAACTCTCAAAATAAGTGGTGTCTGGACTATATATCAGTGCTGTTCAGACCCCAAGCTCGGCACTGAGCCTTCCTCTCTGGCATTCTCTCTGCTGGCTCCTGGGCTGACTACCCTCACTCTCCTGCCATTCCGCGGCCACTGCCTTCCTGTTTTCTGCCATGCAATCTTTGTTTTCCTTTTTTTCTTTCTTCTTTTTTCCCTGGTCACCTTCATCTACTGGAATTTCTCTTATGAATACTGGGCATTCATGGCTCCACCCCAACACCTCTTCCCAGTGCAGTCATCTCCTCCTTCAACAAAGCAGTCAGTCACTTGTCGACATGCTTGAGCTGTCACTGGGACAGGGTTAGAGGATGCAGCAGGTCAGGTGTAAATCTGGCCACTGTAGAGTGGAAAAGATGTGGGTGCAACCAGAAAAATGGCCCTTTAAAACACCTCCTTCTTAGCTGAAGCCTAGGAGTGCAGTGGCCACAGAACTGCGGTGGTGTATTTGAGGAGCAGAGAGGCAACAGTGGCTGCAGAGAGAAATGCAAAATAGCAAACAAAATGCACACAGTCTCCCACGTAGCCCTGTGACCATGCTGGGAGCTTGATACTAATGTCATCACATTTGACAAATGACTAACAGACAAAACCGTTAGGGAATGTCCATTTGAGTGGGAGTCGGGCTGGAGTTTGGATTTAAACTGTTGTACAGTAAGCACCCCCCTCAACTCCCCTCCCTGCCGCCCGCCAGCCCCCCCCCATCCCCATCAGCGCCAGACCTGACCTAGCCTGGCTGCCAGGATTTGCCATTTTTCATCAAGGCCCAAACATTTCGTATCTCTTCAGACATTTTTGGTCACTCTTTAGAATTTCCAGAATAAATCCCAAACTTCTCAGTGGGAGTTCCGAAGTCTTTAGGAACCATGCCATGCCTCAGTTTTAGCTCTGTCTCTATTCCCTGACCCCCACTATGCTGCGGTGTGACTTTTCCTGTGGATGCCAGAGTGAACAGATGTCCGGTCACCCGACTAGGGCAAGGACAGACCAAACAAACAGGCTCACTCACGTCTCGCATAGTGCATTGGTGAGCTTGCTGAGGTTATCATTGGAGTGTTGGCGATAGCTACTTACAGGGGCTTGAGGGACGCAAAGACAGCTGCGCCACCAGCAGCCCACCTTGCAACCAGCCATGGCAGCGGAACCCTTGGAGCTCCCTGCATAACCTGTAAGAAACTTGCGCTGGAGTCTCCTGTGCACAGGAGCTATAACTGCTCCTGTAACCCCGGGATCAGGGAGCAGCCCTGTGAGTCCTCAGAAGCTATTTGAACTTGGCAAGTTTTGTTTACTTCTTGAGTCTTAGGAGTCTCCTCAATCCCATAGAGATGCTTCCCAACATGTGGGCATCTCCAGCCCCCTTGGTACTCTCTGTGGGTAAAATCACATTCAACAATCTCCAAGGCCCCCTCCCCTATGCCTCTTCCGGCCTTTGCCTTTTGTTATACCAACGTGAGCTGCCTCCTTCTCTCCCTCGTCACTTCCTTTTTATTTTCCTGCTTTTTTTTCCCACTTCCCCCTATTGAGAAAATTACAAGGCCCAGCTCTCGTATACTCTTTCTAAACTTCTCCAAATTTCCCCTTCTCCTATTATCCAAATAAAAATTTAAAACTTTTTTTTAATTTTTTTTATTTTTATTTATTTTTTTATTAATTTATTCTTGTTACATCTCAATGTTTATCCCATCCCTTGTATCCTCCCATTCCTCCCCCCCCCACCCCCCTTTTCCCATTATTCCCCTCCCCTATGACTGTTCCTGAGGGGGATTACCTCCCCCTGTATATTCTCATAGGGTATCAAGTCTCTTCTTGGCTACTTGCTGTCCTTCCTCTGAGTGCCACCAGGTCTCCCCCTCCAGGGGACATGGTCAAATGTGAGGCACCAGAGTACGTGAGAAAGTCGTATCACATTCTCCACTCAACTGTGGAGAATATTCTGACCATTGGCTAGATCTGGGAAGGGGTTTAAAGTTTACCTCCTGTATTGTCCTTGGCTGGTGCCTTAGTTTGAGCGGGACCCCTGGGCCCAAATCTGCCTATCATATTGTTCTACTTGTAGATTTCTAGGACCCTCTGTATCCTTTTATTTTGCTATTCTCCCATGCGTCTCTCATTTAGAGTCCCAATAGGATGCCTTCCCCTCTGTCCCAGTTTCCTGGTAAGTGAAGGCTTTCGTGGGACATGCCCCTTGGGCTAGTATGCAGATATAAGTGAGTATATACCATTTGATTCTTTCTGCTTCTGGGTTAACTCACTCATTATGATCATTTCTAGCTCAATCCATTTATCCACAAATTTCGGGAATTCCTTGTTTTTAATAGCTGAGTAGTATTCCATAGTGTATATGTACCACAGTCTCTTTATCCACTCTTCTACTGATGGACACTTAGGCTGTTTCCATGTTCTGGCCATTATGAATAAGGCTGCTATGAACATGGTTGAGCAAATTTTCTTGTTGTGTGCTGGAGCATCTTCTGGGTATATTCCAAGGAGTGGGATAGCTGGGTCTTGAGGAAGCCCTATTCCCATTTTTCTGAGATAGCACCAGATAGATTTCCAAAGTGGCTGTACTAGTTTGCATTCCCACCAGCAATGAAGGAGTGTTTTAAAACTTTTTTTATTGGTTCTTTGTGAGTTATATATTATGTACCCCAGTCCCAGTCCCACTCATCTCCCATCCCCTCATACCTGCCCTTTGACATTGGTGGAAGCCGTAGTATGTCACAGCGTGTCCCACAGTATGTCCCTCCGTCTGTACATCTTCACTTGCAAAATGTTCATTGCCCTGTGGGCAGTGGCACAGTCACGTGGTTAGAAGTATTGGGCTTGGGTATCACCGACCACAGCTTCTTGGCTTTGCTACTTGCTAACTAGGGGTTCAGGACAAGGCTCCCTATCGTTCCAAGTGTCTAATTCTTCATGTAGGAAATACATGTATTTATTTTGAAGGACTAGCATGGAAAGTAATTAACCCAGCATCTAGCACACAGCTATTGATAATGAGCTGCTGTGGCTGTCCTTGTGATGGATGCTGTACAAAGAATTGCTCCTGAACTTGATTTTTATCTATTCGTTGTGTTCCAGACACCGTTCTGAATCCTCACTTGTCTGTTGTAACGATGAGACACACTTGAATATTGGATTCACCGCCTCCCCGTTTATTTATCTATTTTGTTTGTTTGCTTATTTGTCTGCTAGCCATGGGAGAAGGAGCCCCGCAGCTGAGCATGGTTGGCCTTTTTCAGCGAATAATCTCCAAAGAAGGGGTGTCAGGACTTTACAGAGGCATCACCCCAAACTTCATGAAGGTGCTCCCTGCTGTGGGCATCAGCTATGTGGTATACGAAAACATGAAGCAGACACTAGGAGTAGCTCAGAAATGACCAGTCAAAGCCTTGAAGACGGAGACCGTCAGCGCTCTCCCAGTGGCTGCTGGGATTGCAGCACGCCTATTGCAAAAGAAACTTCTTCCCTGCCGAAAGGAGGCGTGTATCCAAGGTCATGTCAAGCTTTTGTATTCAGCCTTCTATCTTCAGTAATGTTCAAAATCACAGTTTCAGTAAGTGAAGAATCCACAAAACTGTACTTTATTTTTGCTGATAAACATTCGTGCTGTGCATCCTAAATCCGAAAATGTACTGACTTAAGATGAAATCATTTTGGGTGGTAGTGTTCTAAAATCACTAATCTTTGTTCTGATTGGTTCAAATTTATGTCAGTTTGTTTACAGCCATTTAAAAAAAAAAAAAAACAAAAAACCCAAAATGATCGGAAAACCTTGGGACATAAATTGCTTTATTTATTTTGGCTGTCTTTATAGATATAAAATTCCCCAACAGAAACATTAGTAGAAAAATCACTGTATTTAAAAGTGACCTTGCATAGTTTATATCCTCATCTGTAAGCAGAATAGGAATGAATTATAGAAGCCAGATTTATATGTGGAAGAGCAGTGAGAGAATTATTTATTTCAGTACACATGCTTCTTTCTACTTGCTTTGCTATTTGCTCCCCAATTTTAGACACTGGTTGTTATATTTGTCAAATTATTGACACAAAGCTAATATTTTGAAGACCCTATTAACCTGTCATTGCTTTGGAAAACACCAATGGACAGAACCATTGACTGATATAATTTCCTAGAGAGCATCTTAGTTTTGTTCATTTTTTACTCTTTTAATCAAGTCCTCTTAATCAGGAAGGCTCCTGGGAACTTTTATAGAAATCTGAAATTACTCTTTTCATAACCTGAGTGTTGATTTCAGGTGAATGGCATCATCGCTTCCTTCTTAGTGTTGAAGTTTGAACCTGTGCTTCTCAAATGGGGCGTCACAAAGCTAAGACACCAGCACATTTCAGTAGCAGAATATATATTCATCTTACTTATTTTAATGAAAGGCTCAATTTATAAGTTTATACACCTACATTTTCACTTGCCTCAAAATTTAAGATGACAGAACATTTGTAATGTCATTAGCATTTCATTTTTTAATTAAAGCTGATTTTGTAGATAATTATCTTTTGTAATTTGTTTTTATTAGAACTTAGAACATTTTTATTTCTTTTATAAGAAGATATTTTATATTCTTAGCCTCGTAGTATTGGTACACATCTTTAGTCCCAGTACTCAGGGGCAGAGTCTGGCAGATCTCTGAGTTCGAAGCCAGCCTGGTCTACAGAGAGAGTTCTTGGATAGCCAGGACTGTACAGAGAAACTCAAAAAACCAAAACAAATAAACAAACAAAAAAGGTAGTTTTAGCATTTTAAGATTTAGCCCATAAACTCATTTAGTTTTTGGTAAATTCTGTTATAATTGCTTTCTGAAAGATATAGTGGCATGGAAATCTTTAACCTACCTACCTCTTTTATTTTTTGAACTAAAGGGAAAAGATGGTTTGTGTTTATGAAACTTACTCTAAAATACAGTTTGATTTGTATTCCCAATGCCTGCTAATGTCTCGGTATTTTTATACTATGTAAGGAAAGGAAGGGACTCTATTTGTACGTGATTCATTCCTTTTTTACTCATAAAAATTATGGAGATACATAATCGGTTAATATTTTTGGAATTTTAAGCTGGTGAAAACTATGAAAATATTCATAGTTCATTATGAAATTAAATTGTCCCCTGTTGACCACATGTGTAAGGTATGACTGATTTATCTGTGCCTCTTGTGTCTTTGGGGGGAAAGCCTCCTAGTGAAGCTACAGCAGGACTGATGTCGCTACATGGTCACCGCTCGTCTGTATTAAAGGTGTTTGTCTGTTTTTAAAATGGCTTGTTTTCTAATTGTCCTAGTTTCCTCTCTGTTGCTATGACAAAACACTTTGAATGAAAGCAACGTAAGGAGGAAAGGGTTATTTCACCTTACAGGCTACCGTCCCTCAGTGAGAGGTCTCAGAGTAGGGGCAGAAACAAGGGCTGACCGCGTGGGGCGTTCCCTTCTACTGTCAGCTGACAGTGAAGACAGTAACCCACAGCGCAGTCTGATCTGGGCAGTCTCTCAGTTGAGACTCCCATCTTAGGTGACTCTTTGCTTTGGCAATGGACAGAACTAACGAGGGCACTCATTTTGAAAAGAACTTACAAATAATATATTTTGTGTGTGCCATACATTTATACCACAGACAGGGGTTGAAACAACGCCTTTCACACCTGGCTCCAGAGTCTTTCTCATCTTTTTTTCCCCCATTTCTTGAGCAGCTATTGTATTATCATGCATTTAGGCACAAGAGACTGCGTTCCATGGCGCTCAAAGCACCAAGAAGACTACAAGGTTGCAAGACTAGCATAGCACATCTTGGCAGGGGGTGTTTACCTTGAAATTGTGTAAAAACAAAACACGAGCAAGTTTACTAGTAAGCAACTGAGAAATGTTTTCTGATGCAAATTAAACATAAGTCTAGAATCTGATTCATAAAAATGAAACAAGACTGTGGAGGTGGATGGGCGTAAGTCTTATTAACGTTGGGAAGGACATGCAAGCAGAGACAGCAGCCGTAAGAAGGAGGGACATACGGTAGGCCAGACCAGTGCAGATGGCAGGTGGAAAGTGAGCCCAGGGGCGGATAGTCACGGAATATGGAGAGCACATCAGGAAGGCGGTTAGCTAGACAGTTCTCCTTTCCTGCTTCCTACCTCTACAATAGCAGCAGTTCCCCTGGTGATATTCCTTAAACAAGATCTGAAGGTCTCTACTCCGGGCTTTTGTTATGGGAAATGGTGGGTAAAGGTCTGTTTCTGATAAACATCTTTTCTATTGCAGGCAGAATAGTTTCCTACCCTCTGGGTCCCCCCGCTGTTGGCTCATTCCCTGGGTAGTCTCTCCACCTCCGGGAGGAAAGTAAAAATTTAAAGAGAATTAATTTAGAGGCATTGTAATCTATATCCCCCCCCTTATGAATCAGAGACTCCCACTTGTAGAATGCTCACAGGCTATAACTGTCCTCACTGGTTGCTTTATAGCTGCCCTCAGTTCGTTTTTCTTCACACAAGACTTCGCAGTATTGGAAACAACTTTTTCACTGCCTTCTTCTAAGTTTGACACTGACCTGTTTTGAATTGGCTTCCACAAAAACAATAACAAGCAAGTGGTTTTCTTTTGTCACGCATGAGGGTGAGGTGGGAGTGGGACTGTTCAGGGCTTTTGATGCATTCTGAAGGACCCTTCAAACCCAGCCCGTCGCAGACTCCCGGTGTTCCCCAGGCATCCATATCTTCCCAGTGAGTTTATACTCATCTCTTTACACAGGTTCTACAACACAGCCGTAGCCATGGCTCAGGGCAGATTAGTTTGAATCTTAAGTGTCCCCTGCAGACACACATCCCCCAGGCAGTTTTTGTCATCTGGAAGCAGATGCTCACATGAATCTTTGTGTGTGACATTGTAATGCAACCAATTTAAATCTATCGGGAAACTTAACAACCTAGCTGTGAGGTGGGGCTGTTGGCCTGTCTGGACAGCAGCTGCTGTCCGCACCAGTCAATGCCAGGAAACCTTTATTTCCAGTCTCCATGTATCTGACTCCAGCCACTGTGCCACACTCGCAAGGGGCTTAGTTTTGATGACACAGGATGAGAACCTGGTATTGTTTTAAAATTACATGTATTATCTATAGGCCTGGCTAGCAATTAATCAAGACACAGACACTTGTTATATTTTAAAATAGCCTTAGTTAATCTGGGGCAGGGCAGATATCAATCCTCTAAACTACCTCCCATAGTGGGGCAGGCATGGGATCCCTGCCTCAATCCCATGCCATCTGCTTCTAATGACTTTATCACGTTACCTCTCATCTATAATCCCAAATACTTATTAATGTTCTTTATCTGACCTGGATTCTCCATCCACGCCGCCGGCCATGTGCTCCTCCTCCAGCTAACCCATGGTGGTCTCTCTCCTTTTCTCCTTGTGGTGGTCTCTCTTTTCTTCCCAGGATTCCTCTCTCTCCTCGTCCCACCTGTCTCCTTTGCCCTGCCCAGGTGGGATGGCTTTTTATTAAGCAAAAGGTGGGTCACACAGACAGCAAGCAATAATTAGCATCAAAATACATTAGACCATTCCCCCAACAACCTGGAGATCTCTGTCTCATCCCCAACCACTGGGTTCACCCCTTTCCTCTGTGACGTTGAGAGAAATCCTTCACTCACTTCCCCGAGACCCCCGATATCTACTCTCCAGGCAAGGTGGGCGTGCCCGAAGACAGAAGAGCCTTTCACTGAAAATGGTTTCCATTTCCCCATTTAAACATGTCAGAGGGAAGGAAATGCTAACTCCTAGCTGGAGAGGAGATGAAGGGAAAACTGCCTCTAGTTTGGTGCTCTGAAGCCTCTGCTGTCACGTGGCATGGAGCTCTGTACTCAGAAGGGGTCATTATTTCTATTGGTTCAACAATCAATAGAGCATCCCCCAGCATCCTGATAAAGTGGCAGTGAGGTTTTACAACAGAAAGTGGGATAGACAGTAGTATGCAGGTAGAAGAGCCAGCAGAGGAAAATTCCACACGCCCCCCCCCGCCCCGCCCTGCCCACCACCAACTGGTCTATCAGAGCTGCAACTAGAAAGCAAGCCTAAAGTTGGGAAGAGGTAAGTCTGGGCTACACTATTAGATATATACCATGCCTGGGTCTGGGCTACGCTATCAAATATATACTCTTTAATGGAAATTAATAGCACCCATTCAGTATAACCTGGAAAAATGTGACAAATGAAATGAAAAGACAAAAACATGAATAGCGCCAGATAGCCCAGTCTGGGCTCTAGGTCTGACCTCATCTCATATTTCGCGTGACTCATCCCATATTTCCAAAGGACAATATGGATCATTAATTATATGGATGTGACAAGTTAAAAAAATACTCTCTGCATGGGCGTTCGTTCACAACATGCGGTGTGACTTTCATCATGCGACAGAAGCTAAGCATACTCCCTACCTCACACTTTTTCCATTTAGAGGGGGAAAAAAGCGTCCCAGATACACAGGTTGCTGTCAAATGAGAGGGCTGTTAAATAAAAACACTCCATCTTACACGGCACTACTTTACAAGGCGACGTCTATGTGAGGGTACCGCGTAGTTTCCATTAGCAGAAAGGAATATTTTGTTTCTTGGCTTTGAATGCCAACCACCTGGTGGTGTACTATTTATTAATCTACCTGGCATTAACAGAAGTTTTGGACCAGGAAGCTCTGCTATATTTGTCTGTAAAAACACTTTTTAAACTTGTTATTTAGAAATAACACTTAGTAATTGTACATATTTGTGGGATCCAATGTGATTTTTTTCCCACACAGTTACTTCTTGAGGCCAGTAAAGGTTCGGTCACCTCATGTAGAGTCAGTGGCCTCTACATTCCACTAGGTGGCAGACTTCTCCCAGGGAGCGCCAGGGGCCTAGTGGTACCTGGGAGAAAACAGCAAAGCCTTCCCACTTTGCTTTTCCCTTTGCCTTGACCTGGAAAATCACTGGGCTACCTCTGAGGCCAGATTTAGATTTCCTGCTCAAACCACCGTTACCCTATTTAGAGGAGTGAAATTAGGGTCAGCCTGTTACCATTCCAGGAGAGGAGGTGACAGAGAACCTTTCATGTGCTCCACTGAAGGGAAGGGCTTGTTCCTGCTTTTAAAGACATTTTTTCCCCTAAACCAGAAAGATGCCATATTTTAAAAGTGAAATTAGACATGATTGAAAGAACAAACAAGGCTTCTTATGTACCGAACCGTAGGAACATGTTCACAACTGTAGAAAATATTTCTGGGATATTTATGTAGGTAAATAGTTTTTTTCATTTCCCGAAATCATTTGAGACATGCCGTTCTAACTCAAGCTTTTGACACAAGCGTGAAAATAAAAATAAAATAAGCAACTAATAAAACGCTCCCCAAATTGAGTTTTCTCTGATCCTTTTTGGAATTTTCTTTTCTTTTCTTTTCTTTTTTTTTTTTTCCTCTACAGGAACTGTCTTTGTTGATTTTGTGGCATAATCAGTTTGGTATGTTTTACAAGAAATAAAAATGGAGGGCTTGGGGGATGGCTCAGCTGGTTAAGTGCGTACTGTGCAAGCATGAGGACCTGAGTTCAAATCCTCCACATCCAGGCACAGCTGCGAGTATCAGTATCTCTCAGTGCTAGAGACAGGCAGATCCCTGAAGGTCCCAGCAGGAGACCCTGTCTCAAAAACTAAGGAAAAGAGTGAATGGGGACACCCATTGTTGACTTCTGGTTTCCACACACGTGTGCAACACAGACCCTAGTGCACCCACATGCCCATGCTCCTGGACACATGGTGAAATAAAAAAAAGGAGTTTTCCATTAATGGAAACTTGCCTGGCACCTGGAGCAGCAAGCTCCGTGGAGGGACTCAGTAGGAAAATCATAGAACTCAAACCGTGTCACTCCGTTATATAGGAATTCCTTTTGGCTCAAGAAACAAGTAGAATCAGAAATTCTGGTGGAGAGCAAGGAGGTTTGTCAGTTGGGAGAGACAGGACCATGGACTGGGGAGGAAGATGAAGGGGAGAATGGCCAGATGAGCATCTTAGTGGCCAATGCTTGGGGCATATATAGTATATATCAGTTTAGAGTAGTTTGTTTACCTTAGTTTAGTAGATTTGTATCAGTTTAGATTCTGCCCAGCTTTGTGCTGGCAGCCTTGAAGTACACTCCAGACTCCGTGTCTTTTATTAGCATTTTAGGCTGTAACTGACCCTATCTCAAAACAAAACAGTAACAACAAACAACAAACAAACAAACACCCAATAAACCCCATAGCCACCGCTGAATAGAAGTTTTGATCAGAGGAAAAAGAAAACCCACAGAAATTAGGACATGGAAGAAAAATGTCAGGTTCTGACATGCTGGTGTGTTTGACACCAGATTGACCAAGTTTTCTTGGGTTTCTTACCCAATTCCCTTCCAAAGACAGGAATGGAGGAAGGGCATAGAAGTGTGCCTGTCTTTTCCTCTTATTCTCCTGTTGTTTCTGACTTTTATTTTTAAGAACTCTGTGCGTCTCAGGCAAGCACTCTACCATTAAACCTCATCCCCAACATGCATTTTTTTTTCTTTCTTTCTTTTTGTCATCACCACCCCCCCCCTTCCCCAAGGGTCTCACTACAGAGATCAGGCTGGTCTTGAACTCTCCATCCTCCTGTCTCAGTCTCCCAAGTGATAGAATTAAAAGGATCAGCCACTACGGCCAGTTCAAATGTCATTCTTTACTCTCCAAATGTTCTTTTCCATGTGTCTGCTAACCAACCATTAAAACTTTCAAAGCGTTCTTCCCATAAAAATGCCACAGCCTGGATGCTCTGGAGGAAAAATGCTAGGAAATTCCAGGAGAAAGTCAAGGTGATAAAAACTGGCTTTGTTCATTTGTTAAACACCCTCAACCCTGCCAGCAGTGGCAGCCATGTTTTCAGCTTAATTTCTTTTCAGTTCATTTCCTCCAAATTTACAAGGAAAAAAAATCTGCACTTGAAATGGAAATACTCAGAGGAGCGAGAGTGGAGAATGAGTGCTTTTCTGCAATGCAAAGATGCTCTCAGCAAAAGATCAAGAGTAAAAAGTCATAAGAGATTTTAATCAAAATGAGAAATTAAAGATTAGAAAAGATTAAAGAGGCTAAGGTACACTTATATAGCATCACAGCTTTTATTATTACTAATTTTAATATTTGGAATATTGTCTTTGTGTATGATACTCAAATCTGCATAGCATGTAAATGTTGATGGGTACTATTTTTTATTAAAAATTATTTTAACTTCCTAGCACAGTGGTTTGAAAATTTAATGACACCAGGACTACCTGGAGTGTGGCTTCAAACAACAATAGGTAGCCTCTCACTAAGGTAGCCTAGGTTTGTGGGAAAACTCACCCAATCAAATACTCAACCGAACACTCACTCCTCACGTTCCAGCACCCCCACCTCCAATGTTCTGGGATTATTGGCAAGTGACACCACACCCAGCCGGAGGCAGGAGGCTTTTAAAGCTCTCCACTCATATCCCAGAGGAAAGGAATCACAGCCCCTGAGGGTGGGACAGAGCCTGGGCCGCAGGCGATTTCAGCGTTTAGCCTGGGATGAGAACCACCAAACTGCTTTCTCTCGGCACATTGTGCACACATATTTGTAGTTTGGATCAAATGACTGTAAAAGAAGCACGGTGTTTTCCAGTGCCCCCCTAGGCAGAGCAGGCTGGGTAGAGAGGGGATGGAAAAATGTTGAGGGTGAGTCTAGGCTTTTGGCCCAAGAAAGAATGAAAAAGTTGCCTGTAATGTAGATAGAGACGCAGTATGAACAAAAGGGTGGTTAGAGCAGAGAGCCAGAGAATCGGTTTATGGATATAGAAAAAAATTGAGGCTGGAACAGGAATATTGAGAGATTGAAAGCAGTATGGGTTACAAAGCTAGCTCTCCTCCTCCTCCTCCTCCTCCTCCTCCTCCTCCTCCTCCTCCTCCTCCTCCTCCTCCTCCTCCTCCTCCTCTTCTTCTTCTTCTTCTTCTTCTTCTTCTTCTTCTTCTTCTTCTTCTTCACCATTTCCAGGTGCTTCTTATGCGTTATGCAATCAAGTTTGGAGCCATTGTGTTAGCGATTAAAAAAAAAAAAGAAGAAGAAGAAAAAGAAAAAAAAAAACAACTGGTGAAAAGCATTAGATAATTAGGTCAAAAATTCTGGTTGGCAGCTGTGGAATTCTAAATGCACCATCTGGCAATCTAGGTGCTACTTAAAGCCACGAAATTGGGGGATAAGGATGCTGACTGGTCTCTAGTAGGAGGTGAGAGAAGAGAGAAAGGAGTTGGGTGAGAGGGGCAGCCAGCAGGCGAGGAAGTACTCTCTCCAGGGGAGGACAGAGAGCAACTCTTGCCTTGTACCTTGTGGAGGCCACTAGGAAAATATGAGGGGAATGCATGGGTGGGATTTTCTGCTCCAGCACTTGATTTGCTGAGCTTTACTATCTCTTGGAATTGGGGGGAGTGGGCAGGGAGGGAGGGGAGACCACAAAAGAGAAGGGAAGGGCCTGCGCTCATCAGGGCTTCCCTAGGCAGTTGCTGGGGAAGCCAGAAAGGAAGACACCAAACTCTGGGAGGGAGCATGAGTCAGGGTAGAAAGGCCAGTAGGGAACCAGCAGACTTGCATAAAGAAGTGTGGGCCCATGAATCAGAGGTTCCAAAGAATTTAAGAACAAGGTTAGTGAGCCGGGCGTGGTGGCGCACGCCTTTAATCCCAGCACTCGGGAGGCAGAGGCAGGCGGATCGATGTGAGTTCGAGGCCAGCCTGGTCTACAAAGTGAGTCCAGGATGGCCAAGGCTACACAGAGAAACCCTGTCTCGAAAAAAAAAAAAAAAAAAAAAAAAAAAAAAAAAAAAAGAACAAGGTTAGTGGTCCACCCAGTGGGGGATGGGGACAGATGCTGGGATTCACAGCCCAATGGAGCACTGGGAGTTATATGGAAGAGTACGGGGATGGAAGGACCATGAGGGATGAGGAGTCCCACAAGGAGATCATCAAGGCCAGTGGATCTGGACCCAGGGGACCTGCACAAACTGATGCACCAACCAAGGACAATGCATGCAGAGAACCTAGACCCCCTGTTCACATGTAGCTGATGGACAGCCCATTCTCCACATGGGGCAGGGTGGTGGCAGGGGCGGAGACTGCCTCTGACATGAACTCTGGTGCCTGTGATTTGATCACTGCCCCTTGGTAGGGGGGCCTAGCGGGCCCACAGAGGAGTGGAAATGAGGCTATCCTGCTAACACCTGATAGACTGTGGAAGACGGTGGGGGAGGAGCCCCGTTTTAGAGGGGAGGGGAATATGGGGGAAGAAGGAAGGAAGGCTGGGAACTGGAGGATAGGAGCGAGGGGGTAACAATCAGGATATAATGTGAATAAATTATTAAAAAATTAAAAATTAAAAAAGAAAAAGAACAAGGGTGGCGGTAATGGTTGGCAGGTAAATTGAAAGAGTTTGGTTAGGCAGAGAATGGGCATTGGAGCATGCACAACCAACCTCTGCTTTGTATGGGGAAGGTGTATTTTCCCCATAGGAAATAAGGAAAATAGGGGAGGCACACCGTGCAGTGCAGACTGTTATGAGACGAAGGCTTGATGATAAAAAGATGATGGAGGAGAGTTTGGAACACGTGAGGGACCAACTGAACTAAGAATGTGAGGCAGCATGACATCCCATCAGCCCCCTCTCCTCCCAGGCCTTCTTAAGACTGCACTCTCAGGATGATTTTCTGTGGCCTGAAGGAGGACACCGGTGGCCAGGGGACACTACGTGAGCAGCAAGAAGGTAGCCCTGAGAACAGGAGGAGCACTCAGGTCAGCTGTTTGGGAGTCCTGACTGAATCCCCCACTCAGGATTCCATGTTCCTGGGAGAGCACAGGGGCCACGCACAGCCCCAAACATGAGAGAATGGAGCAGCAGTTCAGATACCCTGCCTATCAGAGATTTATATTATGATTCATAGAAGTAGCAAAATTACAGTTACAAAGTAGCAATGAAATAATTTTATGGTTGTGGGTCACAACATGATGAGGAACTGTATTAAGGAGTCACAGCAGTGAAAGCCACTGGCATAGAAGAATCTCAAACACCAAGTGGGAGACACAGCGGGGTGGCCAAGCGGCAGGAGCCTCCGAGTATCCTGGAGGCAGAGTGATGACCTATATTTCTTTGTGTCGACTTTAACTCAGTCTCAGTGAAGTCTAGTGTGGGTGGGCATGGCTCTTTTCAAATGACAGGAATAGGATGAGCGGAAGGCATGCTTTTCAAAGAGGGCTGTGTAGAAATTACTGTACAATGGCATGCGTGGAAAGAATGAAAGGAAATTCAACACTGTAGAACACAGAGGTTGTGCCTTTTAAAAGAAGAATAACCAATTAAACAGTTAGGGAATATCTCATTAGTCACTGAATTTATTTACGTCTGGTTGTATGTACTGTCTCCCTAAAGTTAATCTTTATCCTGCTATGAAGGAATGAATCAAATTTCATGAAAAGAAATCTGGCCTTTATTTAAATGTACAGGAGAAGGAGGAGGAGGAGGAGGAGGAGGAGGAGGAGGAGGAGGAGGAGGAGTCTGGACCAAAAGTCTTTCTGTGGCTTAATGTTTTCAGTTTCAACTTAATAAAGAGGAGCCTGAGGGATGAGGAAAGAGGTCAGGTTTTTTTTTTTCTTTTCCATTTGAGGTCCATAAATAGACTAGAAAGAAGTGCTGAGAGTAGCAATTGTAAAGAAGTCAACCCAGAAAAATCCTCTGTTGCTGGGGACGCACTGTAGCAAGTGGTCATGGCACCAGCAACAATGTAGCCATTAGGTCAACAAATAATGGAATATGGGAGGTTCTCAAGGGATCAGCATGCACAGAGAAGGCGGAGAGGAAGGAAGACTAATTCATTAGGAAGTGGTGATAGGAGCTATGAGAACAGGATGCAGGGGGTGTGGATGAGGCGTCATGAGGGAGATGGGCATTCTTCTTAGTCTCGGAAAGGAGAGGAAAGTGTTACTATACACAGAAGGCAGGTGGAGGGTGTGTTGGAGGGAGGGGCCAGCGTAGGTAAAAACACAAAGTGTGCATTCTGAGAAATCTCAGTCGTACTGCGTGGCTTACTTGAGGGAATGGCAACGGCTTTCGTTAAGAGTAAGGGGCTGGATTGATGGCTCAGTGGTTAAGAGCCCATGCTACTCTTGTAAAGGACGTGAGTTCAGTTCCAAACACCCATGACCCGTAGCTGGCTCATAACCACCTGTAACTTCGGCTCCTGGGGTGCTGACCTTCTCTTCTGGCTCCTATGGACATGTGTATTCATGTGCACATACCCACACGACACTCAAATATACATACTTAAAAATAAAATAAATTTGAAAAGAAAAATAGATTGCCACACACACCACGGTCAGAGGAATGCTCCCCAAAAGGACAGAGGGTGGAGTTTAGTCAGAAGGAACCACATGATCTGCTACCTCTTCCCAAGAGAAAGAGAAAGAGAAGCTGGAGGGGGCATGGCTGGAGGCAGGGCAGAATGGAAGCAGCATCCATACTCTTGAGAGTCAGTGTCCTCAGTGTGCCAAGCACATTGCCTGGTGCTTGACATAATTTGTGTTTGACAAACAGGTATTGTAAGCGAAAGAAGAAAATATAAGATTTCTGTCCTGGGGTGATGGCGGTAGGAAGGATGTTGGTGGTATGAGATACCTGTGCCTCTCTTTTGCACCTCAGAAAAGCCAACTCACCCATCACAGCCTTAAGGCTCATGGCTCATTAGTGCAAAGTGCCAGCTACCAAGACTGAGCTGGAGAGACACGCTGAATGGGCTTGTTTCACATTGCCCAGGATGGCGGAGGGCTGAGGAATAGAGGGAAGAACAGATGGGGAAGGGAGCATTCTTTCAAAAAATTTTTTGGGGGGCTATGAAGGGAAGAGGGGGAGGACGGAGCTTGAGGGCAAGGCATGACCAAAGAAGAGAGAGTGTGTGTGAAGGGTGGCAGATTCATAAGTGAGAAAAACCAGGAGAGGAGAGAAGGGAAAGGCAGGCAGAGCAATGGCGCGGGTAAGGGTGGGGCGGGGCAGGGAGGGCTTGAACAGAGTTAAAACTTGGAGACAATTCTTGTTTTCTTTTTGTTTTGCTTTGTTTGTTTGTTTATTTTTAAAGTGTGGATAGATGATGGGTGGCTTTGGGGGAGGACAGAGGAGTAGATTGGAGAATGTGCATCTCTGGCGTCCCTGTGTTGCTACTGGTAACACTCATATAGGTGAGGTTTCTTGAAATGATTTCATCCATCAATAAAATTCTATGATTTGAAGTGTTGTAAGTTCAGCCAGGCACATACAAAAGCAAGACTCTTCCCAAGGTACACTTTGCCTTGAATATAACTTTAGTTTTTAGACCTTTTTCTTGCATCCATATTATCTCTAATAAATGAGATTAGCATTCAAGAAAGAATGTTATTGATGTAAGAAGGAATATGAACGCCCATCTTCCTGCTCATTAATAAGAACATTGGTGTTCTTGACCTAGAGACTGTGCATGTTTTCCACATTTTGTATGTATTACCCCAGAGTATGAAATCTTAGCATGAAGGGAACCAAAATTAAATTAGCTCCTTATCTAAGGCTTTTAGATGCACTGCTACAAACCCCTCAAGGATAATACACTGATCATTTCCCCACGGATGGAGAAATTACAGTTTGCATAATTATTTCCTAATGATTTAATTGAAAACATTGGTGGTTAAGCACATGATGCCAGAGACTCTAATGCAGGGTAACACATTTCCACCTTTTACCTCCGCGCCACTTTCAGCCTACGGAGTTTAAGCAGAGGTGTTTGTGGGAGTTAGAGTGAGTTTGGATGTGGCCTTGGGTCACTGTAAGGTGGGTGTCAGGACTTCATCGATGGCCTGTGGAGTGGATGCTGGGTCCCTAGGGAGAGCAAAGGCTAGCCGTTGCCCTCCCTCGCCTCTAACTTCTGAATTCTGTCCATCAGTGCCTGCCACAGGCTCTGGCAATTACCCCCAGTTTTCTACCCCTCAGTCTGGTAGCTCAGAAATACAGGCTTCCTGTTCCTTAGGCCTTATGAGTACCCCCAGCTCTCCCTCCGAGGCCACTCCACCTCCTGAACTCTTAAAGACACAGCCAGTTACACACTAGGAACACGCTTGCTATCTCTTTTTTCTGTTGTAACTTTGGAATTTGCCACCAGCACGTCCTCTCTCTGGACCTCCATCTTCCTGTGTTCATTGCTCTAACCTGGTGACAGCAACGGCCTCCTCTGTTTCCCACTCACCGCGTTTTCCCCTGACCAAGGTGATGCTCTAGAAGCATCCGAGCCCCTTCCGGCTTTGTCTAGTTTTGCCTCTGGAGTCTTTTCTCCTGTCTCTTCTACCCCCACACCCAGACTCCTGGCAAAGGAGGCAGCTCCCTGCTTCTGCCAGTGTTTGCCTGCACTGCCCTTGCCTGCACTGCCCTTGCCTGCACTGCCCTTGCCTGCATGGTGAAGGAGAGAAACCTGTTCTTTAGGATCCCAAGTGTGGGATCGAACGGTCTAGTAAGAGAACAGGTGAGGTTAATTCACTAGAAGAGCAACCACTTCGTGCAGGAGCTTAATTGCTACCAGATGAAAAAGATCCCGTGAACAGACTCTGGGAGGAGATATATAAATGAGCCCAGAACTGGAGGCTGCATGGATTGGAGACTTGGGATAGATTTGGCTGTTCATCGTGCCCTTCAAGACGCTCCTAGAGAAAACCGCTTGTGGGAAGGCTTCAGAGCTCCGGCTCCTGCTGAGGCTCTGGGGTCTGGTTACCCCCGGTTCCAGTGGAAGAAATCCTGCGGAATCGTTCCTCGGGACTGATATCCTTAAGGTTTTGTTGTTGTGTCAATTAATCCTCATTTCCTACTGTTTTGGCTAATCAGGTTATAACTGACGTAGGCTTGGTCAATAAGTTGTTAATAAAATATTTTGGTTAAGAAAATTGTGACTACATGCACTGCCCTTGCCTGCACTGCCTTTCCCTTTCCCTGAACCTTTTTTTTTTTTTTTTTTTTTTTTGCCTCTCATGAATAAATGCCCACTTCCTTCCCTTTGATGATTTTTTCCAGCCAGCCTCTTTCATTAATGAAAGAGTAATTTCACTGACCTATCCTTCCTGTAGTGTAGATTCAAAATTTGGCTTCAGCTACCTTCACAGTGAGATTCTAGGCTGCGAAAGCCCGGGAGATAAGTATTACTCAAGTTTGTGTCTTGGTGTCTAGCAAGAATAGTTTTTTAAAAATATATATCCTGGCTAGTTTTACATCAGCTTGATACAAGCTATTGTCATCTGAAAGAAGGAAACCTCGATTGAGAAAATACTTCTATAAGATTCAGCTGTAGGACGTTTCTTAATTAATGACTGATGAGGGAGGGCTCAGCATACTGTGGACGGGGTCATCCCTGGGCTGGTGGTCCTGGGCTCTATAACAAAGCAGACTGAGCAAGCTATGGGAGCAAGCCTGTAAGTAGCACCCCCTCCATGGCCTCTGCATCAGCTCCTGCCTCCAGGCTCCTGCCCTGCTTGAGTTCCTGTGCTGACATCCTTCAATGGTGGACTATGATGTAGAATTGTGAGCCAAATGAACCCTTTCCTTCCCATCTTGCTTTTTGGTTGTAGTGTTTCATCTCAGCAACAGAAAACCTAACTAAAACCATACATGTGTGTTAAATGGAATTGTTTCTTATCTTTCTTTACCAATTAACACTTTAGTTTTTATTGTCATACATTCCTTATAGAATGGACCACTTTCCCTTTGTTTTTTTTTTTTAACACATGCTGAGATGGTGGTGATAATGATTGTTTATAGTTATTGAGATCATGTTCTAGAAGCTCACATGTATAATTTCCTTTACTCCCTGCATTTAGTTTTTTATTGCTGTGCATGTGTGAAGGTCAGAGGACAACTTGAGGGAGTAAGCCCTCTCCTACTTTACAGATTCTTAAGTATGAATTGAAATCATCAGGCTTAAAGACTTACATGCACTGAGTCATTTTTTTCCTCTGGCCCCAGGATGTTTAATTAGACATGTTAAATTGTGAAATTAATAGGCAAGTAAAAATAGAAAAGAAAAAGGCAACAAAGAGGGACTTGCTACAAAGAAATGTGGCTTGAGGCCTCACAGCGGCTCTCTGTTCTTTTAAGAAAATGGATGGCAGCATGTTGGTGGGTGGGAGTTCGCAGCAGGTGTTGGTGCCTCTGAGGTATCAGGGGAAGTTAGTTACTAAACTACTTCAAATCATAAGGGGTGTGAGTGAAGTACCAGGGAATCCTCCATTTCCAAATATTTAATTCCAACATGCCCACTCATTAGATTTCTTTTGGTTAAAAGGTAACTCGACCTGGAGTTCAATACATTAATTTCTTTCCTAATATACATTACAGGGCTGGAGAGACAATCTCATTTCTAATTCCAGAGAGGGTAACACTGGGATGCTACTAAAAATTTGAACTGAGACTGTAGGAGACTGTAGGAAGTGACAGATGTCTGATTGCTGTGATCTCTCTGATCAGCATCTTTAGAGATGGGTGCTGTGGACAAATGGATGGGACTAGAAATGATCATACTGAGTGAGTTAACCCAGAAGCAGAAAGACTCACATGCTATATACTCACTTATAATTGGGCACTAGCCCAAAAGCCATGTCCCATGAAAGTCTCCACTTACCGGGAGATTGGGATAGATGTGAGGACATCCTCCTGAAACTCTAGGTAAGAGAAATATATGAGACAGGGAAATAGAAGGATCCTGATGGTCCTAGAAACCTACAAGAAGAACAAAGTAACGGGTGGATCAGGGCCCAGGGGTGTCTGCTCAAACTATTACACTAACCAAGGACAATACAAGTAGTAAACATTGAACCCCTACTCTGATCTAGCCAATGGACAGGACATTCTCCACGGTTATGTGGAGAGTGGGGATGAACTCGGACATGAACTCTGGTGCTCCATATTTGACGACCTCCCTTGATGGGGAGGCCTAGTGGCACTCAAAGAAAGAATAAGCAGCTACCAAGATGAGCCTATGACCATAAAGTGGGGGAGGAGGTGCCCCTCGGTCATAGCCCTAGGGGAGGGAAATAGGGTGAAAGCAGGAAGGAGGAAGGAGGGAGGAATGGGAGGATACAAGTGATGGGAATAACACTTGAGTTATAATCTGAATAAATTATTTAAATTAAAAAAAAACCCAAACAGAGAAACAAACAAAAAAAGATAGTTGAAGCACCAGCAAGTCCCTTGTCACCCTGAGGCACACCCTACAGCAAGGTGTTTAGTGCTTAGATGGCTTTGAAAGTGGAGACACATCCTCCTACAAAGATCTTAGTACTACGTTGGAGACAACACACTTTGAGTACACCCCTAGTTAGACCATTAGCCTCTTCAGGGTTTGCGAACTGGGGAGTCTTGGTGAGAGCACCTGCTTGACTCAGTAGACTGCAAAGCCAGGTGTAGCCAACAGCCTTGGTGTGCAAAGAAGGGGGCTACCAAAGTGACGAGAGTGCTGGCGGACATTGGGCACTTGGGCATCTACCTGGGAAGACTTCGATTTTAGAGGGCCCAGAAAGAAATTGCTACAACACTGCATCTTTAAAAAATTTTTTTTCCAATTAAATTTTTAGTTACTGTACAAGTAATTGGCTTCATTATGAGATTTCCACAGGCATTGTACAGTTAGAGGTACTGAGGTACTACTGAGAGAGATTTTCTGATTCTTAAAGTTTAGTTGGTGATTTTTTTTTTTTTTGGTTGGTTGGTTGGATTATAATTTGTTCTTTTCTTTCCTTTTTATTCTGCTTGTTGGTTTATTGTGCTGAACAATGAACAAGATGGATTATTTTCTAGTTTTTCCCCATCTGTTTTAATGAAAGCTATTGCCTCTTATGCATTCTTGATTGAGACTATCTTTCTCCTTTGCGTTTAGGGTTGGATTTCTTGAGTATTTTCTGCATGGCTGGCTTGATGGTCATGACTTGCTATAGTTTGTGATTGTCTTAAATTTTCCATATTTCTCCATCTTCTTTAAAAGTCAGCATAGCAGGCTATAGGGAGCTTGATTGGCAGCTATTTACTTTTACAACTTGAGATATATTGTTCTGGGCTCTCTGAGACATCAGGGTTCCTGTTTAAAATTGTGACATTGGTAGAGCATGTTTGCCTTTTTAATTAGGTTCATGGTTTTCTTTTACAAAAATGTCCTTTTCTTTTATGATTGGTGTGTACCTGTGTACACACATACAGGTGGTGTATGCTCACCTGTGTGTGCTGGACAAAGACTTTGGATGTCTTCTTTTATCATTTTCTACCTTTTTTGTTTGTTTGTTTTTTTGAGACTGAGTCTCCTCTAAGACCGGGGCTCACTGGTTTTGCTGGGATGACTTTAAACAAGCTCCCAGGGGTCTGCCTGTTTCCCAGGGTGCTCTCAGCTTGTGTATGGGTGCCAGGGGTCTGACCTTAAGTTCTCATGCTTTTCAACAAGTGCTTTATCCATTGAGCCATCTATCCAGCCCTTTGGCTTTTACTATTATATCTTTGTTTCGTAGTTTTGGCATTTTGACTGTTATGTGTCTTAGATGGCTTCTAATTTACTCATATGTATTTAGGGTTTTAAATGTCTCTTGTGTTTACTTTCCTTGTTCAGCAAAATTTTTACTAAAATTTCGTTCAGTAGAGCTTTTAATGCTTTTATTATTATCTCAGTTTTTTTTCTATTCCATAAATTCTTAGGTTTGTTCTCTTATTTTAAATATTCCATTTATTTATTCATCTGTGTGTGTGTGTGCGTGTGTGTGTTAGGTCAGGGAACACCTTACAAGTGTTGGTTCAATTTTCTTCTACCATGTGGGCACTGGGGATCCAACTTAGGTCATCAGACTTGTTGGTATGCACCTCCTGAGCCATCTTGCTGACCCAGGTTTGGTCTCTTGACCATATCCCAGAGTTCAGAAAAGTCATAGTCATGTCTCCCCCATCCCCTATTCACATGGAAATGTAATATTACCTCAACCTTGATTAAAGGAGATTCATATTTAATTATATAAATAGCTAAAAAATTTAAACACACAGAATATCTATTTGATAAAGTACTACTCAGTTCTTAGAAGAAGAAATACAAATGACTAATACATATTTGGAAGGATATGAGTATCCTTAACAACCAGGGTTGTGCAGAGTAAAGATACCTGGAGATCTATCTCACC
Source organism: Acomys russatus (assembly GCF_903995435.1). NCBI lineage: Eukaryota > Metazoa > Chordata > Mammalia > Rodentia > Muridae > Acomys > Acomys russatus. The sequence goes on from NC_067159.1 coordinate 12,013,914, forward strand.
TTGGTCAGTATGGCTTCCACAAAAAAACAGATAAGGGTAAGTGGTGATAAGTGTGTGGAGAAGAGCTACTGGTGGCCATGTCGCTGATGAAGCCTCTATGACCAGCATGGAGCCTTCATTTGATTCAGACATACCATTCTGGGGTACATTCTTTGAAGAGGCTAAGTCTGTGTTTGTTAATTGTTGTACTAGTCACAATAGCCAAGACACAAAACCAGACCAGAAGCCTGTGAACGAATGAGTGGATAAAGAAAATGTGGCATGTATACACAGCAGAGTTTTTGTTCAGCTTTAAAGAAGGAAATGATTGCTTTTGTCGGAAAAGAAGTGGAATTATATGCACAGGAGTGTGTGTGTGTGTGTGTGTGTGTGTGTGTGTGTGTGTGTGTGTGTGTGAGAGAGATGAAGGTAGAAGTGAAATTATAAGCAGCGTCTAAAGGGTGGAGCAGGGGATCAAGAACTTGTAATCAAGGAAAGAGTGATCATATTTATATCTAGGCTTAAATATTGGTCTATATATTTATATAGATATCTGTATCTATATCTCTACCATCTGCTCTCTCTTTCTCTCTCAATTATCTATCTATCTATCTATCTATCTATCTATCTATCTATCTATCTATCTATCACATATTTACCTATGTCTTTGTGTGATACAAAAGCAGAGGATTGACTATTTGGGGGAAAAGGGGCCTGGAAGATGAGGAAAAAGAGACATGAGGGGTGGGTAGCTTGGTCAGAGAATATGCATAAGATGAAAAGTTACATATTTGTGAAATGTCACGATGAAGCTCATTTGTCTTAGTTGCTTTTCTATTGCTGTGAAGAGACATTGTGACCAAGGCAAGTTATAGAAGAAAGTGCTTATGTGGGTTTAATGTTTTAGAGGGAGGGTCCAAGGCCATCACAGTGGGGGGCATGGCAGCAGGCAGGCATGGTGCTGGAGCAGTAACTGAAAGCTTGCATTTTTTATATACAAGCAGAGCGCGGAGAGGGGTATATACACACACACACACACACACACACACACAGAGAGAGAGAGAGAGAGAGAGAGAGAGAGAGAGAGAGAGAGAGAGAGAGAGAGAGAACTGGGGATGGAGATTTTGAAACCTCAAAGTCCACCCATCTCTTGTGACATACCTCTTCCAACAAGGCCACACCTTCTAATCCTTCCCAAACAGTTATTACTAACAAGAGACCAAGTATGTAATTATATGAGCCTATGGGGGCTGTTGTCACTCAGATCTCCCCACCATTTAATATGCTAACAACCACGGTTGCTGCCTATGCCAGTGATTCATGTCCCTCCCTTCTCTGACTCTCAAACTCTGTCATGCTACTCAAGTCCACTGAAAGAATTACCTTGGTGTAGATGCGAGCTAAATGCCAAGAATCACGGTGAGCTGTCCTGTCAGATTTGGTGTTTTAATGAACAGTGTTTTCTACAAATATAATTAGGTATATTAATAAGACACTAAGTGAAGCACAAGCCAGGTTGCACGCTGAGGAAGGTTTTTGCTGATAACTTCATTAAACATATATGAGGAAGTTGAGTCACCCATTTCAGCTGAAAGGAAATCCAGTCAACAATGGGCGGGAAATAAAGGGAAGACCATCAGGGCTTACAGATGTATGAACATGAGACATATATTCTGAACATGAGAGTTAATTGGCTTTCGCTCGGTTGAGTGCCATTATAGAGACCTAAAGAGGTTTTCTTTATTCATTGATTTTTCTTGTGTCAGGTACTGCTACAAGACAGTGGAACGGGATGTGGAAAAACACTGAGGGCCTGACCCCCTAGTCATTACAAATCTAAAAAGCTACCATTAATCAGGAATTTTCAAGACAACCATAGGCTAATTTGAGAAAATCAGTTACTAATATTTTTATTAAAACATTCTTTTACTTTTCTCTCCCCTGTTTCTTCCCTCTGCAACGTTAAGACTTGAACTTAGGTCTTCACACATGTGGGGCCAGTGCTCTACCACTAAGCTGTAACCCCAGCGCCCAAATTTCTGTTTTGAAAATGCGTAGTCAGAAGTGCATAAAACTAACTACACAGCTAAATGAAAAATAAAATAAATGGCTGCATACTTGTGCTTCAGCTTAAGAAATAGAACATGATAAAATTTGGAAAGGACCCTTCTTTTCCCAAATAACCTGCTCCCAATATACTAATTGTTTTTGTATGTATATCTGTGCAGTTTTGAAAACTTCAAGTACAAAAGTGAATCTAAATTTGTTTGTTATGTATTAAATTTTTCTATCCAAGACCATCTTAACTTGTCTTAACGCATTTAGGACACATCTTAACTTGTTTAGGCCTTTCACAAATTCTTTCAACAAAGTTTTATGTTTATTATTTACAAGATTTTGTTCCTTTTGTTTACCTTTCCCCTAGTTGTATATCTTTTGTGAAAAAAAGGGGGTTCTTGAATGTATATTTTAAAATTGTGATTTCTAATTGTTTGTGGAGAGTATAGAGCAACCCAATTGTCATTTTCATGTGAATGTCATAAATATCGATTGCTGAGCTCTGTTAACAACCCTAAAAAACAACATAAATTAAAAATATATATGCAGATGTCATAACTCACAAATATTGATACATTTCTTCCTTTCAAGTTCTTCCTACATTATTTTGCATATATTTTATTTATTTATATTTTATCTATTATGGAAAATAGGTTTTTTCATAGAATATATTCTGATTACAGCTACTCCCTCCCTCAACTCCTCTTAGATCCTCTCCGCTTCCCCAACCACTCAAATTCACACCCTTTTTCTCTTATTAGAAAACAGGTATCTAAAATAATTGAAAAATAATAACAAATAAGAATACATATTTTTCAAAATTTTGCATTTTTTCTTATTGTACAGACTAAATGTTTCATCAAGTTTTCAGCAAAGTGCTTAGCGGACAGCTGCTATGTTTAGTGCCATACCATTGCCTACAGCGACATGAGCATAGCCTTCCTCTTAAGTGTGGACTTCACACTTTGTTGTCTTATATGCACTTTAATAAGTTAGAAACTTTGTCTCTAGCTCATTGGGGTTACCTTTGAAAAAGTCACAGGCACAAACTGTAAAATACTTTTCTTTTATGTATATTGAAATAAATCAGTGCTTAATTTTAAGTTGAGATTTCATTCTTGAGATTGAAAACCATTTGCACATGGTGCATTATTAGTTTATACTTGAGGTTTTATGGTCTAACTTTCCCGTAGGATGTGTGTGCATGTATTCCTGAGTGGGGCCCAGCTGGGAGGATACGTTCCCTTCCTTCTCATCATGTCCTTCTTGGGCTGAATATAGAATTATAGCAGCTCCTCGGTTTGAATTAAAGAATATTTCTCTTTCTGTTCCCTTAGAAGAGTTTATAATACTCTACACTGTGAATTACAAATATTGTCATCTTGAATGCTTGCTAGAATTGGCACATAAAGTTATCCGAATCTGATTTTCCTCATAGGAGGGGTTCAAAAGGCTTTTGGTTAAATCTGTTTAATGCTAAGAGGAACATCTAGATAATCCTCATCTCTTTATCAGACATGATGATTTTCTCTCAATAAGTTGGTATTTCAAGTGATGTTCAAATTGGTACAACCAAAATGTCCTTTGTAGTTTTTCAGCCTATTTATATTTCCTGTTGCAGACTAGAAATCATCTGTATCTCTAAGGAATTGAGTTGTCTTTGGTGAGAATACTGTTTGGAGGCTATAGTCAGGGTCAGGCAATTATTATTGCCTTGAGATGATTTTTAAAGACAAAGCTAAGAAAAATGGGTATTTGAAAATATGATAAAAGTAGAAAGTTCATACTGATACTCTCTTTTATTTCCTTACCTATCGTGTAACTTTATTTATCGTTAACCCAAACTGTGAACAATCAAGGTCTCCATTGTGGATAAGTGAACAAACGCTATGTTGTATCCATACTTCGGAACTACTTCTCATCAATAAAAAGTGAGTTATCAAGTAATGAACAGCATATTTGAAGAGTCTACACCTTGTAAAATTCTAAGTATATGAATGCGTGAACGATAGTGGATTTTTAGTGTGGTGAGGCACACTTACACTATGAAAGTGTAAGACAAACATGATTACGACTTGTCAAAACCTACAACATGCAGAACGATACCTGGATGTAACCTGTGGTCTGTAATGAACAGAACTGCTCAGAAGAAGTGTGCAGGGACGGAAGAGGGTGCAGAGTAGGCAAATGGACCTTGCTGTGTTAGCCGTTCAGTTGTCCTGTAGATCTACCCTAGTACTATCAGAATAATTACAGTAATTAGTAAAAATATAATGCAAGGTCATGGTGGCACACACCTTTAATCCCAGTACTCGGGAGGCAGAGGCAGGCAGCATCTCTGAGTTCGAGGCTACCCTGATCTACAGCACAAATTCCAGGACAGCCAGGGCTACATAGAGAAAGGCTGTCTTGAAACTCCCCCACCCCCAAAAAGAGAGAGAGAGACTAGAAAGCTTTTTCAGTTTTAATTTCAAAGGAAATGTGTATGCCTCTATATAAATGTTTTAAAATAAATACATACATGGAAAATATTAAATTTTTATTATACTTTGTTACTTGACTATATTAAAATACTATATATGAAGGAAGTTTTCGTTTGTAGACAATAGAACATACTTCATTGAAATTTCATCCACTGACACTTGACTACCCTTGAATACAGGAGGTAGCTGATTAAATGCCTTCTTTGAAATGCCATGTCAGCCATTTGTTTTTTAAAAGTTTCTAAAATTGTAGTGTCTAAAGTTTTGGTCTTGCCAGTCTTACCATATGGAGTTATCTGTGATGCTCTCGGCTGTAAATAAGTCATATTTTTTTCACCTCTAGTCTTCTCAGTGTAGATGTCTGCTTGAGACTAAGGATAAGGACTAGTTCCATGATTTGAGCAGAAATGCAAATGTGACAAGTGACACCAGGATGGCTAAACATGCGACAGTTAACACAGCTACTGTGTAGACCTTCCTTTGTTTCCTGAAGTCTAGCTGACAGTGATCTATGTATTGTACTTGAAAAATTGTGGTCTATAAAATACATATGTGGCAAAAAGTGATGTTAGAAAATATATTTGTGGCTCCTAAAAATTATCTATCCAGTCTCTTGCCTTGGAGATATTATGATGGATGATATTGTCAGCCAACACCTTTCTAACCTAGTATTCAAGGATTAGGTTGAAAGGCATCGAATAGCTCATAAACAAGATCACATTCTGAAATTTAACAACATGGCATTTACATGATGGTTCCATGACACAGCAACTGCCTCAATGCCTCTTCAGCATTCCACAGAGCTAGCTGGTCATTAAATGTCTTTGCACAAGATTTTTGTGGTAAAACACACAGCCTTCTGCTATGAACAGTGGGATTCCTCATCAGCAAAGACAGAAGCCAGATTTCTGCTTCACTGTCTTCTCGGCTTTCTGCTTTGATGGACTTGGAAGAAAGTGCACATGTGGAAAGTTCAGACAAAGGCTTCAGAAACTGTTGCTAACAGTTTCCTGTGTTATAATTACCTGACTGTCCCTGTTAATTGGTTTTTATTAGTCCCAATCCATAAGAAGGAGGGGACGGTGTTTCTTCATTAGCATGATACAATTCCATGTAGATAAGGACTGGGCTATTTTGGTACCCTTTACATATTTTTTACACAGCGTACCCCAGCTTGGTATAGATGAAGGCTTTTTTTTTTTTTTTTTTTTTTTTTTAAACCGAATAAGGAAGAATATTACCATCTTGGCTACTGTAGGGCAGATGTGCAAGACAACATACTTGTGCTCCAATACAGAGCCAGGGACTGTGTGAGCCCAACTGACACTTTCAATTCCAATTTAACACCCAGGGTTGATTTTTTTTAAGTGTTTCTTAGCATACAGGTGATTCTGCTGGCTTGCCTTCAGGGCCCTAGCGACATCTTATGTTATTTCCTGCCACCGCTACGTGTATGAGGTATCTTCTGGGTAAAAGGACTCCTGCCACCCCAGTTTTCTTTCTGTCCCAGATTCCATGTCCCCTCTGTTCCAGATGGGCCCCCTCTGCTCTAGGCACCCCTTTCTTGCCCTCTCAGTCCCCCTCTCTCTGACCTCATGACTCACTCACTGCTTTTACCCTTTCTCTGGACCCTCCTCTCCCTTCCCCAAATAAACTTCCTTATCCCAGCTCTGTTGCCTGGTGTAATTCCTCAGGGGGTGTGTACACCTTAGCACGAGCCCACCATGGTACCCCCTCACTGCTGCATCATTATGTATCATAACAGTGTTACCAAGAGAATTTTTTTGTGAAAATATTAACATAAGACCTTATTTGCTTTATCCTGTAGAATATATTAATTGGTTTCAAAATAGTAACAATATTATATTGAAAATAAGACAATTGAATAATATTTATTTCTCACGGCTTTATTCTTATCCCTATAATATACCCCACTAGATAATTATTGTTAAAATTTACCTAGTCCACTTGAATAAATACTTTCTTCCTCTAATCATCTTATGGTTATGTAAATTGGTTATGAAACCAACTTAATATATACTAAACTCATTTGTTTTAGTTCATGTTCATTTTCTAGTTTTTAAAATTTTAATATGTATCTTAGAGAACATAACAGTATGATTAAAAAAATTAAGCCATGAAGTAAATCTTGTTTCAAAAAAAAAAAAAAAAAAGAAGAAAAACTTGTTTCTACTACTCCTTCCAACAATTACCTTATTTTTTTAGTAAGACACACACACACGTATGTTTCATATGTGTATATGAACACAGATATGTATTTGCATTTTTAAAAAACTCACCAAATCACAGACATAATGTCTTTTTGCTAATTTTCTAGTGGAAACACTTGTTGGTTATCACACTGCCAATTCAGTGTGTATTTCAGCTGCTACCTTAATCAGCTTGGAGGTACAGAACTCTGAACACATGTCCATACTCTCATCCTAAATCTGACTTTTAGTTGTCCTTTGCTGTGCTCCAATTTCCTCAATGTTATGTTTTGTCTCAATTCTTTCAAGTTGAGAAACAGTTGCCTTCTGCACTGTAGGAGTTCTTGAATTTGTGGACTCTGTTTGCTTTCTCTCTTTTTCACAAAAGGATCAAATATCTAAACTCATTTCAGCCTTCTGGCTGTTTGTTGGAAGCAGCCAGCTGTAGCCAAAACATACAACTAACATTTTGTCTTCTGAACTCTTCCCTACGGCATATAAATTCACTTGACAGGTGATCTGCCTTCCAGGTTACTATAGTGACAGTTTTACCTGATGCTTCGCATTGTGTAAAAAGAATAACCATTTCAGCCTTTGAGTACAGTTTCCCTTTTTGCTGACCCACAGACCTCCAAGCCAGTGTCATATCTTCTGGGCTTTTGTTCCATCAGAATCGCACTTCTGGTACCAGTTTTTGTGTCTACCAAAGTCAACCTAGACTGTGCGAAAGGACCACATTCTTTCAAAATTTCAGTGTTTTAACACACTGGTACAAGTTTAATCAAGGCTTGCCAGAGGGAGGCACTGGGGGAAAATTAGGGCAAATCTTTAAGATTCAAAATGGTGGGGATAACTATAGTACAGCAGCATTTAAGTGGACATGGAGGCCAGACACATGGTAGACAGACAGCCACATGATGCAAAAGGAAGCTTTAGAAAGAGGGAAAAGAACCAAAAGTACCAAAGGAAGCATCCCCAGGCTCTGGCCAGCATCTGAGAGACGTAAGCATTTTAGGTTGTTTTGCTTGAGTTTTCAGGATAACCCTGCTTGGGAGTTTCGGTAACTTCGCCCTACTGCCATCATTCTCTTTGAGGAAGTCCTTGGAGAGACTTCACATTTTCTTTGTGGGGTCATGGGTCGTAGAGTTTGGGTGATTTTAGACTGTAGTCCCCAAGAGAGTCCTCTGATGCTGTGAGATCTCAGGAGAGACTAGATTTCCCCCCTCTGCGCCAGCCTCAGCTCCAGGTGCACATACGTTCTCTTTCTGCAGAGAGGGTGCCGTTTTTTTGCTCACCACCTTTATCCTGAGCATGCTTGAGATTGCCCTTGTGTGCAGGGCTCTCCAAGAGTTTCTCTGTGTTGTGTAGGACTCAGGGTTTGCTTTTCTTTCCCGGGCACTGTGTGCGTGACACCAGTTGTCTCTTTCTGTGTTGTTTGGTCTCTGCCTCCTGTGGGGGAGTCCTGCTCTCAGCTCAGTTTTGAACTTCTATTTTACCATTTCTGGGTTGCAGTTATGGCATTTCTAAAACTATGTTTCATTCTGCATTCTAGATGATTTAGTTGGGAAGCTTGCTGAAGGTGACAAATCCCGTGCTGAGAAAAGGAAACCCACTTCTCATCTCTGTATTTGTAGCATAGGGAACATAACACACTCAGAAACCAGTCTTCATTTTAAAATATAATGACTACCAAACTGAAGGAGGAAATAGAAGAGATGCTTGGTTGTGAATAACTGGGGGTTGGTATTGGTCATTGGCTAGTAGCAGAGAACTGGCTGTGTTTGCTTATTTGCATTAAATTTCCCAGTTCACCTTGGCTGCTGTGATGTAATAAGACACGGTTAATGAGTCTAAATAAAATTGGCTTCAGACCCCACATCAAATAAAAATGAGAAATACATACTCCCTACACTAGAACTGAAGGTTTTAGGAACAGAGGAGGAGACCTATTTTAGGCTTGCAAGATTAAGCTAATAATTAATGGTTCTTAGCATAAGTATATCCTAAACAGCATTTGCGATATACTTATCGTTATAAATGTTTTTGAAATTAAAACTCAACCAGTAGTCCTGCATTTTTTCTAACAACATTATTTCCATCACTCCCACCAATCTCTTCTCCACATTTTTTGTTTCCAACATCCCTCCTCTTCTGTTTTATTGCTTACACATATTTGTAGGAGGCACGGCTTGAAGAAAGCCTTGGAGAACCAGGCTTTTTTTCAAAGGAAGAAAGAATGATGCCTGATGTCTTGCAATGCTGGAGTGAAGGTGGTGAAACAGCTCGGATCCTTTGCTATTCTGTTAGGTGCCAGCCTCCCCCTGAATTTTCACAAACCTTCAGAGAGATTTGCTTAGGTCCTTTGTCTCTCAGTGAATAAACTCATCCTTATGAAAGATGTTGGCTATTCACTGTGGATTCAAGCAGCAAGGAAAGCCTTCCCTGCCACAGACTCCCTTTGTTAACTTTTCCCCCCCGAAACAGGGTTTCTTTGTGTAGTCTTGGCTGTCCTGGAGTAGCTTTGTAGACCAGGCTGGCCTCGAACTTGCAGTGATCTGCCTGCCTCTGCCCCCCGAGTGCTGGGATTAAAGGAGCAACTTTGTATGCTTTGTAAACTTTGTCTACTTTGCAGGAAAGTGCCCAGGGTCCTGCAGTCAGGCTGGGCCACTTTTTTTTGCCTCTAGGCTCCCCCTACATCTTTCCCTGGGTGCTCCCTCTTCAGCTCCATTGGGTGCCACCCCCCTGTGGTCCCTGAAAGGGGTGCTTGGATCTTTAGGCTGTGTCTCAACAGTCCTGGGACCTAAGATCAGATGCCTGGAGAAACTGAGAAGCTGAAGCCACAGAAAAAGCAGCAGCACCTGAGCCTTAAGGTTACTGAAGGAACTCAGGGGGAAGAGAGGTTTGTCCAACTGCAACTACTCTGGGAGCTCCTAGCCATCTCTGTGGGAACAGGTATAAACTAGCCATTCCCCTCAAGCAGGGAGTTTTACATGGTTTGGCACGGCCAGCCAGGGACCAGGACAAGGAATCTGACCCCTAAGTATAAGTTTATAGTTTTGTTTAGCTTAGAGTTCAAGTCCGTGTAAACCCCTTGAGGCATGAGTTACTAGCAGCCCGACGCCCCTTCCCCCTCTCCCCCCCTCCTAGATTATGCTATTGTTAAGTGAAAAGTCTGAACAAAAACTCACCAATCCCTGAGCAGGAAAATCCACCAATCCCTGAGCTTCCCACAGAAACCCACGAATCCCTGAGGAGGAGAACTGACCAATCCCTGAAAAGGAAAGCCCACCAATCCCTAAGCTCCCCCAAGCTCAGGACTTGAAATCCCACCAATCCTCACTCTGGAATTCTCTCCCCTAGAAAGTGCTTCCCGCTGAGAAATACTATATAAGTCCTGCCTATTGTTCTGTTTCTTGTTTTCTCCCTGGAGCAGAGGCATACATCCCCTGCCTTTGTCGCTCCAATAAATCTCTTTTAAGAGGTTTGCTGCCTGGTGTGACTCTCGTAGAAAGAAGCCAAGAAGCGCAGAAAAGAAGAAATGAAGGAATGGGGCTGAGACTCCTGAGCAACTCAGCTCAGCTGGGGTTGGGGAAACCCTTCCATGGGAGCTACAATGCCTCTGATAAGGAGGCTTCCTCTCAGAGCTGTACGGTGTGTCAGGATGCCCTTCCCCTGGGACACTCTCCCCCTTCAAAGCTGTGTAGTTTCCAAGCTTCAGAGTTACGGTTTCCTGGACACCTCCCCATCAGAGCAGGAAGGTCGAAAGAGGCCCTAAGTGCTTTGTATCCTCCATCTATAGAATCTATCTTTATGTTTATTACAAAGTCTTCCGCTCTAGGTCCCAGTCCTGAACTCCCCGAGTCAACAGAATTTATTCCTATATTAATGGTCTCAGGGACTTTGGTATAGCACTGGATTTTGCAAGGGAATTTCAAATGTAGCCATCTCTGAAGTCTTGTCATGAGAATTGTCACGTGGAGACAATCAAGTGTTGAGATTTTTTTTTCCTCCAAATTTTATTGTTTTTAAATGTGTAACAAAATCAAACCTGGTGGGTCTCTGAGTTTGAGACCAGCCTGATCTACAGAGCAAGTCCAGGACAGCCAGGGCTCTGTTAAACAGAGAAATCCTGTCTCCAAAAAACCAACTTCGTCTCCTCCCAAAAAGAAAAGAAAATTAACCCATGGGATCACACTCCCAAGTTTTGATCCAGTATGACTGACCGAGTTGTTTTCCTTTTCACATCTTTGTGGTGCTTTTCCCTGACCACCATGATTCCTGTGGGCACTCCCTGCTCCCAACACACATCCTGTTCTCTTTGCTCTTGGTTAGCCTGAAGGGAACAGTTTCTTTCCTGGGTTTTGTGAAATATATTGCAGATTTTTGCTCTTGGTGACACATGACGAAGGCTTAAAGTCAGGTTTGTGTGTAACCTAGAGAGCAATTTAAAGCAGTATTCTATTTCCCTCAGCTTCTATTCTATCCTTAGATTCTTTCCCTACAGAAATATTACTATTATGTAGACTTCTCTTTACTTCACTTCTTGCCTATCCTGAATCTATCTAATAGTTTTCTGCAACTAAGGAGAAGTAAGCCATAATAACAAAAGATCATCCTGGGAAGGTTCTCACCACCTAGGTTTGCAAATTGCTATGTTCTTCTTCTTTTCTTCATGTCATCTTTAGTGATGACAAATGTGATCAGAAGGAAGAGTATGGAATGACAGATCTAGCGTGTTCACTGGGTTACAGCTTTGTTGAAAAGAATCAGAACTACCAAATGTTTGCCAATTTGGCTTTTTAAAAAAGCATTTAAAAAAAATTGATAAAATTATACATATTAATATGCTTAGCATATATTTGAGGAATTTTTTTGATGGAAAATCCATGAAAGTTTCTTTTTAAAAAATATATTTTAGTATATCTAGTGAATTTATTCATAATTTCTTTGAAATGGGGCCAAAATAACACTTGTGATATAATATATACCATTAGGTTATATGGCTGCTTTCATCTTGTGGAAATCTGTGGCTCAAATGGGATGATTTTATAATGTTTTATTGATTAACCATTCTTTGTTAGTAACTCTTTTAGCCATGACATCAATAAACTTTCTTTTTTACAGCATTGCCAATACTACAGTATTTATCGTCTCGAAGTAATACACGTCTTTAAGACTATCAAAATCACATATTTAGAACATTAACTGCCTCATGGGCAGCTTGGGGGTAACAGACACCTTTAGATGACGTGGTGTGACTTGACATTGATGCTGAGGCTAGTGCCCTGCAGGGAGCAAGCAGAGCTGCTCTCTGTATGGGTGACTCTTAGTGCCCTCGTTTTGTTTCTGTTTGCTGTGATAAAAGACCCTGAGAAAAGCAACTTGGAGGAGAAAGGGTTTATTTTAGCTCACAACTCCAGCTAATAGTTTTTCAAAGAAGGGAAGGCAAGGTGGTAGGAAGTTGAAGCAGCTGGTCATACCTACAGTCAGGAGCAGAGGGTTGGTGAATGAGAGGAACAGACCAACGTTTTATAGTTTTATAGTTAGGCCTCGTGCTTGAAAATTTGTCCCCTTAGTGACCTATGTTTCCTTAGATCTCGAGGGAAAACAACAACAACAACAACAAAACACAAACAAACAAACAAAAAAACCAAGCTTACACAAGTTGCAGCTGCCAACCAATCAAAATGCAGGTCAATAGGTTAAGACGCTTAGTTTAGATAAAAAGAATTCCCCCTTACTGGATAGCTCAGAGGCACCCTCCAATCAGCTTAAAGGTCAATGTTCCTGTGTAACCTTTGACCAATCATGTAACACCAAGGCTTGGAAATCCCTGCTTCGGGTTTTTCCCTTTAAAAGCCTTGGATCCATTTTTCTGAGAAAGCGCCAGATAGCTTTCCAAGGTGGTTGTACTAGTTTGCATTCCCACCAGCAATGAAGGAGTGTTCCTCTCTCTCCACATCCTCGCCAACATGTGGTGTCATTTGAGTTTTTGATCTTAGCCATTCTGATGTGTGTAAGATGGAATCTCAGTGTCGTTTTGATTTGCATTTCTCTGATGACTAACGAGGACGAGCATTTCTTTAAGTGTTTCTCGGCCATTTGATATTCCTCTGTTGAGAATTCTCTGTTAAGCTCCAAGCCCCATTTAGCAATTGGGTTGTTTGGTTTTGTGGTGTTTAATTTCTTGAGTTCTTTATATATTTTGGATATTAAACCTTTGTCAGATGAAGGGTTGGTGAAGATCTTTTCCCATTCTGTAGGCTGTCACCTTGGAATATACCCAGAAAATGCCCTACCACACAACAGGGACATATGCTCAACCATGTTCATAGCTGCTTTATACATAATAGCCAGAACATGGAAACAGCCTAAGTGTCCCTCAGTAGAAGAATGGACTAAGAAACTGTGGTACATTTACACTATGGAATACTACTCAGCTATTAAAAACAAGGAATTCCCGAAATTTGTGGACAAATGGATTGATCTAGAAATTATCATAATGAGTGAGTTCACCCAGAAGCAAAAAGAGACAAACAGTATATACTCACTTATATCAAAACACTAGTCCAAGAGATACGTACCATGAAAAACATTACTTACTAAGAAAGTGGGTCAGAGGAGAGGACATTCTATTGAGACTTTAGGCGAGAGTAGCATGGAAGAATGGGGAAATAGTAGGACCCACAGGGTCCTGGAAACCTACAAGAAGAACTTTATCACAGGCAGATCTGGGTCTTGGGGTCCTCCTCAAACTAAGGCACCAGCCAAGGAAAATATAGGCAGTAAGCTTCGAACCCCTACCAAGACCTAGCCGACAAACAGGATATTCTCCACCATTGAGTGGAGAGTGAGATCTGACTCTCACACGAACTCTGGTGCCCCTTTTCTGACCACGTCCCCTGGACGGGGAGACCTGGTGGCACTCAGAGGAAGGATAGCAAGTTACCAAGAAGAAACCCGATATTCTAAGAGCATACATAGGGGGAGGAGGTCTCCCTCAATCACAGACATAGGGGAGGGGAGAAGGGGGGAAGTGGGAGGGAGGGAAGAATGGGAGGAAACAGGGGAAGGGCTAACAATCGAGATGTAATATGAATAAATTAATTAAAAAGCCTTGGACCAAGAGCACCCAAGGTCTCCATATTCTCCATTTGCTGAAAAACTGATGGTCCAAGCTCTGAGCTTGTTAAATAAAGTGGCCCCTGTGCAATTTACATCTGATTCAATTCCTGGTGGTTCTTGGGCGTCTTGAGATCCAGGTATTACATGAACACATGCATGCTTGTTCTCAGCTTGCTTTTCGTATCTACTGTAATACAGTCCAGGGCAGTGCCCATGAAATAGTGCTACTCATATTTAGGCTGGGTCTTCTCACCTCAATTAATCCAACTAAGAAAATATGTCATGAGTATACTCAGATGCCAGACTAACCTAGACAGTTGCTGAGGCTCCCTTCCTGGGTGACTACATCATGCCAAGTTGACAGCCAGTGGTAACCACATAGCTAGCTAGGACCTTGCTCAGGTACATGTCTGCATTTTGTGCCTGGGCTTCAAGTCCCAAGGACACCACATGCACAGCTGGTGGAGTATAAGCTCTGGATGCTCCTCCACTTGATGGTATGCTTCTGTGCCAATCCATGTTAACACCACGGTTCTTCTCGGGGATGTTAAGGTGGGACGGAAAGGGCACTGGGCTTGAATCAAAAGATTTCAGCATGTATTAGGACCTCGGACAAGACTTTTAACTCTTCATCTATAAATAACCCAGATATCACCCGCCACACAGGACTGTTTTGAAAATCATTAGAAATTAGTAAGAGTTCTGTATAAACTGTGGAGTGATTTGAAAATCTTATAAAAATTATCGTTGTCTCCCCCTCTCTACCATTCTCTCCTCCTTTCCCATAGAGATTTCTTTCAGGATTTCTTCTCTGCCTCTCACATTCACTTTCAGTTGAGCCAGTTCTCAGATACTTCCTGGTTACCGCAGAGGTGTCCAGACATGTGCTCCTTGCATTTTCTTCCACAGTAACTGTGTGTTTTGCTGGTCCTTCAGTTCCCAAAGCATCAGTAATGGCAGCATTTCTCTGAGAGAGTAAAATACTTCTTCCCACTTCTGAGGGAAAAAAGTTAGGAATAGCACAAATTACTGTCCATCCTATACAGTGTAGATATGAAAGAAAGGCACGCTACTTACTGTGCCTCCAGGGCCAATGGCTCTCTCTATATCTGAATGAGTTTGTCTGGGGACTGAATGACCTTTATGTAGGTTAGGGAGAAAAAGCTCAACCCTCATTGCTCAGTTTTGCTTATCATTTAATTACGAGAGAAACTTCCTTCCCCTTTAAACAAATCGATAATAAAATGAAATATTGAAGATAGAACAAATTGGATTTCAGCACAAGTAAATGGTCAATAGCCACAGAGTAATGGCAAGTTGAGTTGAAAGTGACTCAGAAATAACTTAATCTAATGTGCCACTCATTCTTAAGTGAGCTGATCTTTCACTAAACAGCCCAGCAGAGGGAAGCATTAATACCTCCTAGAAAATTTGAACTTCACTCCCAAGGTATGCTCAGGTTTGAGATGTAGGGAATGATTCTAAAAATCCTTCTCCTTCTGAAGAGCCACAGTGTAGATTAGAACACTAAGAGATCTGTGAAAGCCTAGAGGGGGAAACACTTTTTGTTTGTTTAACCAAGAACACACACACACACACACATGTGTTTGTGTGCACGTGTGCGCATGTTTCTCTCTCTCTCTCTCTCTCTCTCTCTCTCTCTCTCTCTCTCTCTCTCTCTCTCTGTTACACCATTTAGTCTAACCAACCCAGGCTGTCAAGAAATATTACTGCTCTTTTATCTTTGTAATACTAGGTGTCTGATGGTCCCCTTAGGAATAATGAAATGTCGGTGAAAAGCAAGAAGTCATGAGGAATAGAAAAAAATGTTAGCCTAGTAATTTGTTTTTCTGTTAGGCTTGACACCTAAAATCTGCCCCATCCACTGCACTTGCTTGCACAGAGAGTGACCTTCCAAATCTGGTCAAGGGATGCCCTCGGGATCTCAGTGCTTCCCATCACAGAATGGACAAATTCTAGCCTTCTTGGCCTAGCCTCCAGGATGCTGTAGGCAGTGCACCTATGGTGCGGCCAGCATCCAGCCTTGCTTTTCAATCTTTGTGGTTATGGCTAGATTTGGTATCAGTCATCGACCCTTTCTCTCAAATACTAGTGATTCTTTGTAGTTTTGGCTCCATTGTGCTGCCTCACACCTTCTGGGCTTTTGCAGCAGCCATGCTGGGCGGGGGGGGGGGGGGGGGGGGGTGGGGTGATGCTGGGTGAATACCGTTTCCTTCTTCAGGTTGCTTACGTAGCCATTCTGTGCTCAAAGTTAACTCATTGCAGCTGTGAACTTGCCCCCAATTCTTCCCTATCTGGATCCTTGGTAAAGTTATCACTACCTGGTACCACTCTTGATTCTAATACATACTTTATCATTATTATTTTTGTCTTTTTACTTTATGTGTGTGTGCTTGCCTCTTCTTAGACTGCAGATAGAGACTGCGTTAGCTTCCGAGACTGCACAATGAAGTGCTGAAACTGTGTGGCTTGGAAACGATAGAACTGTACAAAGCTTTGCAGTTCCGGGGGCTGTCGTGTGAGAGCAGGTGTCGGCGAAGCCGTGCCTCTTTTGAGAGCTAAGGGAGAGATCCTTCCTCCTTCTCCCTATTGTTACTGGTGCCTGGTGTCTGCAGTGGCTGTTTCCAGGTCCTGACATCTTACTCAAGGAACTGAAGTCAATGTGCACAGATTGCAAAGTAGCAAGGAAACTGTATCTAAAAGCTAAGTGGTGGCACAGGCCAGAATATGCTGCCAAGAGCAACAGACTATCCAAAGACCCAGGTTATCTACGGGGGCTGCTCTTATGGGGTCTAAAGGAAGGAGGTGCTGATTATTAAGGGGCATAGGTTGGGCTTTGCTCACCTTCCTTAGTTTCCAGGCTTGGGTCAGGGCACACATCCTGGGCCTGTCCTGCCCCTTCTGGCTGCCACACCTAATCAATCTCTCTCTCTCTATTCTGTTCACTATTCTTTGTTCATTCACTCTCCCTGTGTAGTCTATCCATCAGGACCAAGGACAGGTAAAAGCAAAAAGCCTGCAGGAGCTTACCTTAGAGTTTTTGCAAGCAGAGCCTGGTCTTAGCAGCCTCAGGCACCCCTTGCTAACAGAACACCAGTGTTTTCTATACTGTTGCGGCACCACTCTCAGCATTTGGCCTCTGCCTCATCATCCTCAAGGCCGGTAATAGCACCTGGAGGAAGAGATGGGGACCACAAGGCAAATGAGACACATTGACTATCATCGAGGAGGTTGCCAGTTGACATAGAACATTTGTACTTACACCTCCTTGGCTGCATTGGGTTCTAGGATATCCTGATCGGGCTTAACGCTTGTAACTAGAATGTATCTGAGCTCAGAAATACACGTTCCGAGTGGCCAAGTGCCCAGCACGAGCTTGGGAGGCTTATTTCTAAGAAAGGATTTGGGGAACATACCCTGGAGCAGAAGGGTTGCCATCTCTGAAACTGCTCATTCCATGCTCCTTGGATTTCACTTCAACTGCATTCAACTGATAGATACAAATTCAAGGTAGTTAATATTAGGGTATCAGCTGTCTCTAACCAGGTATATCTTGACAGATATTCAATTTATTTATCTTCTGCTTCTTAAATGCATATGAACTTCTAGTTTAAAGCTTATTTTTGGATGTTTTACAATATTTTTTCCAGATGAACGTTGCTTCAGTTTCATCATTTTTCTATCTGGCTATAGCCATTTCATATGGAAGCTACTAAATTCTGTATATGGTGCTTATAAGTTGTCATGCTAATGAATTATGATAGTTCTTTAGTTTATTATATCTTAGTAGATAATTATGACACTTAAAAATAATGATAACTTTTCTCTGCTATTACTTATTCTTGATTCTTTTTCTAATCTCATTGCAAAGATTAGATTCTCTAGAAAATCATGATGCAGGGGAGTGTTATGACTAAATTTACAACTTAGATAACAGGTCTATTTAAGAACAGATTTGAATGGGAAATATATAGTTAGGTTATAAGAGTTGTATTGATGAATATAGACAATGAGGCCTTAATTAGGTTGTATGGAACTAGGAATAATGAGCAATGATAATATTAATGAAATATATAAGTGATTAAGTGAATATGACTATACAGACTGAATAAATTCTCTGGCTGAGTTGGAGGAGCCATTTTGAAGAGACTGTACCATTTAATGGCAGAGACTGTTGTTGGGGCCATGAATGACCCTGATTTTTTAAGAAATTGATCCGTCACCTTGTGCCCCAGTTGGTTCATAAAAAGATAAGACTCAGACAGGCTAGGAACACAATCTTTGCTTTGCTAGAGCCTCAGAATCAGATGCTCAGCTAGAACACCCATCCTCTTTACAACAGGCTGTTGGAGGTAGAATGAGAATAAATATTTGAGCAAAACCAACAACAACAGCAACAGCAACAACAACAACAACAACACAGAATTCAATAAAAATTGAACGGGCACTGTTCTGTAGATGATTAAAAGTATCCATGTGGGTGACAGAATTCTGAAGTCCTCAACAAAAAATGGTGGGTTGTGACACTGACATCAGGAAATAACAGCAAGGAGGAAAAAACAGAATATGTTACAGTTGGTGTGCATGTGACAGGACGATAGGTGAGGGATGATGTAGGACGGGAAATGGATGATGTAATTGATAGAAAATGTTCTCAGGAAGTATGAGGCATGAGAGATAAATGAGAGGAGAATGAAAAAGTGAGTATGTGATGGATGTGGAAGAAATGCAATGGGATGTGTGTACTTGCATATGAGAAATGAAAAATGAGATACTGTTGCCCTGTGACTGAGTGCCTTTTCAACATGCCTGAGAAACTGGGTTCTCATACCACCACCAGAAACAAAAATGATATGAAAAATAGTGACTGACTCACGAGGTGCCTGAAATGGATGGGCATCATGGGATCCTTTATCGCTTACCATCCCATCCCATGGCCTCCCATAACTAGGCACATCAGTATTATAGATGCTATCACATGTCCATAGTAGACTAGACTAGTTATGGGCAACTGAGAAAGAATAGTAGATACTTCTTGATAGCAAAGAGCAGTTTGATGGGTGTTTTTTTCTTTCTTTCTCTTTTTTCCCAGTGAGTGATGGGAAGGATATCTCAAGGAATTATGGGTACTGAGGAGGCTAGGGGCTATTTTGCTCCTTTAATGGTTCCTTCTGGTCGTTGTCATGACAATTGCTAACTGTCATCACGCTGTGAGGCTGCCATTTAGCATGAGGTGAGATTATAATGAAGTTATAGGTCACCTGCTGTCATTTTGGTAGCTGTCTTGCATCTAGTCCATTTTGGCCAGCCCACTTGTTGAAAATTTTTGGCCTTGTAGGTGTGATGTCCTCATGAGCAGACAAGATTAGGAATACATCTATGTCATATAGGGGGTATATAATTAGAGCAGGACAGATGTGGTCAATAGGCAGCACAGTCTTCATGTGAGCCCCATGCTATGGGGAGTAGGGACTGTGTAGGGAGTAGGGACTGACATAAACCCTGTTGTCTTTTCATTGATTACTTTCCCCTGGTGGGGTGGCCATGCCAGCCCACAGATGAAGAGGATGCAGGCAGTTCTGATGAGACTTGACAGGCTGGGGTCATGTGGTAGGAGAGGAGCACCCCCTGCTTCTGAGCACTAGGTGAAGGGAAGGAGGAGGGAGAGGTACGGAGGGTGGAGCTGGGAGGAGACAAGGGAAGGGGCTACAACCAGGATGTAAAGTAAATAAATTAAGAATAAACAAACTTAATATATTAAAATAAAAAGATTGGAGCAGGGTACTAGTCTCCCACTTTTGAGTTTCAGGCCTCACTTTTGGATGGTGCGGAAGGGAAGCACTGTAGCTTCTTAAAGAAGAGTTTAAGTAGCACGAGGGTACCCACTGGAAGGGCTGGAAACTCTCTGGAGTTACACTTGGTAATGGCCTGATCACAGGTGTAGCTGTCTATGTCCCTGAGTGACTGTCATCTGTAACTTTGTGATTTGCAGCACTGTACCTGAGGATGAGAGCAGACAGTTGAAGATGGATGGTTGATGGGATCAGAAGATCAGGAGAGTTGTTACAGGTTGCCTGAGGCAAGGAACAGTGATCAAAGAAGCAGGTAGCTTGGTACTGAGCTCCCTCTACTCTTCCTGCTTTGTTCCTTTCTCAGGTCCTTCTTCCTTAATCCTCGGGGTCACAGTTTAACAACACTGATGTCAACTTGGAGAGAGGCTGCCTCCAAGGCTTAGTTAGTGCTCATGACTACAAGTGCTGCTATTTTTAGGTGTTCAAAGAAGGTTCTTGTATACCTTCTGTTTGCTGTGTTTTTGAAAGTATGGTTTATTATTTATTTATTTCTAATGTGAGTGTATCTATGTATGTATCTACGTGCATGCGTTCAGGCATGTGTGAGGCGGGGGGGGGGGTACATGAGTGTGCACATGCATATGAAAGTCAGAGGTCAACCTTGGCTGTTGTTTTTCACGTGCCACTGGAAGACCTGGAAATTGCTAAGGCTGGCTGGCTAGTAAGCCTCCCCGGTACTGGCGCTGCAAGTGTGTGACATCATATTTGGCCTTTTTAAATGGGATGAGGAGATTGAATACAGGTCCTTACACTTGTACAGCAAGCACTTTGCAGAAGGAGATGTCCCCTCAGACCCTACTGTCCCTCTGTTGGTGGGTATGTGACGCAAAGGGCTTGGAGAGAAAAAAGAGGGAGAATTCAGACAGAGAGACAGCTCAGAATGAGTTTATATGTGAATGTGAGACTTTGGTTTTCTGACCTTCCAGTTTCTTCTCCAGGTCACTGCACCAAGGAGGGAGGACACTGTCACTTTCTGTCCTGGAAAGAGATCAGATTTCACCCCAGTCTCAAATTCTCTTCCTAAATACTCTTTTATTTCGTTAAGGCCAAATGTTTAAACAAGAAAAATTTTTGCCCTAGTTGATCTTTTGAACCTCCTCAATCTCAGATTTCAACAGATAGAGAGGAGCCTGGAGTAACGGGGAAGAGTGTGCAGCACTGTTTGAGAATGATTTTGGGACTCATTCTGTAGACGTCTACATGCAGCGTCCGTTCGACGGCTTGGCATCTGGCTGCTGTTTACAGAGCTAAAGCAGCTCCCTGGGAGTCTCATTTGTTGACTCAGCCTTTGGGTCTTGCTGTTTTTCAAAGCAAATGGTGTAAGCTACTCCTCATGAAGTCAGCACACTGGGTTTTTAATGGGAAAACCAGATGTCTTGCTATGTAAGCCTCATTCTAGGTCATCATTTCTACACATATGAATGCGCTGATGTCCAAAATAGTCCATCCATGCTAGGCTAACTATGTCTACAAAGACTCGAGTGGGTATGTTTCATCTCAATATACCCTCTCATTGTAAAAGGCCTGAGCTGTTTCTCTGTAATAGTGGCTGTCAAATATTGTTTGTCATGGTCCAATGAGGAGGCTCTTTCAGAGTAAACATTTCTGCACTCAGATCACACAAAGCAGAGATTTAAGTGAACTTTACAGCAAGCAGTATAAGAGGGTTTGTAATGGTGTCAGGTGAACTTGGAGCATCTTCCTTTCACTTAACAATCACTTGACTCTGACACCTTTTAGTCCATTTCTGGATACATTTTCTAACTGCCCATGCTGAGCAGATACAAACTGAAAATTTCTTTTCCTTTAAGTGTCATTACTTCTTCATTCAGGGACTGTAATGTCTGGTTTTTCATGAGCTCAACGCAAATGTAGGCATATCTGGGAAGGGGGGATCTTAATTGAGAAAATTGCCTCCGTAAGATTGGTCTATAGGCAAGTCTGTAGAGTGACCTTGATTAATGATTGATATGGAAAGGCTCCGCCCGTTGTGGGTTGTACCATCCCGGGCAGGTGGTCCAGGATGGTATGAAAAAGCAGGATGAGCAAGCCGTGAGGAGCAAATCAGTAAACAGCACTCCTCCATGGCCTCTGCTTTGGCTCTTGCCTCCAGTCTGCTGCCTTGAGTTCCTGACCTGACTTTCCTGGATGATGGACTGTGAGCTGTAAGATAAAATAGATCCTTTCCTTTTGGCCATGGTGTTTATCACAGCAGTAGAAAAGAATTAAGACAGGTATTTAACCTTTTCCTAAAACATGTGATGCTAGCCCATTTAGAGGAGGAGAAAGCCACACTATAGAATCTATGTAATAGTAATTGCTAAATCTGTATTTTTCATAGTACACTATTTCTAAATTGTTTTGATGGAATATTTCTGAACAAAGCTTGGTCTGAAATGTGCGACTCATCATACATAAAGATGATAAATATTGGTTCTGAATAGCCCCAACTCTGTTTGCAAAACAATCCCTTCTATCTGTTAGTCTTCATCCTTTTGCTTGATGTATTTTTAGTTACAATAACAGTATGCATTTATCTACTATTTTGTCTTTGTTTTGGCAATAAGAGATAAAAAGGAAAGATTGAATTCAAAACAAAAGTCGTTTGAATATAATTGCATCTGAAAACATCATTCATAAAGTCAAGGAACTTGGAGGGGAAAAAGGAAAACGTGATCCTTACTTGTAGAGCCTGTATTTTCAGGCCACATCAGCAAGATATTTTATCCATTTTACATTTTTTTTCTGAATTTACATCTGGGTTAGAAGAAGTCGCATCTGTTTATGCCGACATTAGAGTGTCTCACTGGTTCTGGGGAGCCCAGCTGCTGCAGCAGCCTTGGCTACCTTGCCTTTTCTGATATTATCTTCTCAGCTTTGCTAGCTCTTAATTTCTCAGGGACCAAATAACTAGCCAGGCCTGGGCAGGTGCTTCCCTGTAGCTAATTTCTGTTTGTATACATTGTTAAACCAAGGCCGTTCACATGCCAGTGTCTCCTAGGGGACCACAGTTTTTTTGGTCGAAGATGAAGGAGAGAGACTCAGTTCCATGACTGTAGAATTGTGTGCTCTTAGGTGAGTCCTAAAGCAACTTTAGGATTCAATCTTACCTTTGTGTTTGTAAAAGGGATCTGTTAGCCTTGAACTTGCAGGGTGTTGTGTCATCAACCATCAACAGTGTAGTGACACTGGTGATATGGCCATATAAGGAGTTACCAGCTACCCCCAGAGATGCATCTGGCAAACACACTTCTTACTCTTGGCCTTTATACCGTTGTCTTTTGGCAGCAGGGAGGTTATGTTTGGTGATTATACCAAGGTTTAGTCTTAAATAGATCTTTTGGTGAAAACCTAGGCTCTCTCTCCTTTAAGGATTCTAAGCAGAGCATGGTTCCCAGTCCACAGAGCTAAAGAGACTCTAGAACAGAGGTTTGAGAGGAAGATGTGCCAACAGGTGCCTATTTGTGCATGCAGATGTAGAAGTGTGTTGAGAGCTTGAGTGCCTGCTCACAAACCTTCCTCCTATGGGCTTTTAGAATGGCTGGGATAATGGGAGCCTCCAAGAACTCCCTGTCCTCAAGATACTCCTTCTGTCTGCCTTTCAGCAGCCATGCCATGACTTTCTTCGACTTCTTCTTCAAGCCCCTGAACTTCAAAGAGGTCATGGGCCATTGATGCAACTGGGCTGACAGCAACAGTAGTGTTGCTTACAGTCCTGATATAATCCTGGAAATAGTGTGTGTTTTATTTTTGGAAGAATACTTTACTTGGGGAAACCGACACACACAGCAGGCATACAGGCGGACCCTTCACACAGCAGAATGATGACTTGGAAAGCTGAAGCCTGGATCCTCCTTGGGGCTGAGGTGTTTTCTTAAGGGTCTTTGTCCCATCATTTAGATTTGGTCACTTTGAAGAAAGACAGGATGGCTGATTGACCCACATTGCTGTCTAAATACTTGTGATCTGGCTTTGAGTTTGTTGAGCCACTAAGGCCCTTTCTATGTTGGTGCCTGTCAACTGTAAGCCTTTCTGTCCTGGATGAAAGATGATTATACCCCCTAAATATTACTAGAGATACTGGGTCAAATAAATAAAATGCCTTTTCATATAATTTGTGTTATAAATCAGTTTACCATCAATTTCTAGTAGTTAATTATCTTTAAGGTCCCTTGGACCATACCTTTAAATTAAACCTTTACAAAATGGAGGTGTAACACCATATTTTCTTTAGCACCTTGGTTAATTCTACATATTGGATAACATTCCATTAAAAAAAAGCTGAGCATTTAGTCTGACATTTACTATGCCTGTTTAAAAATATATGCTTAGGTGTATTTATTTTGTTTTATTTTTTATTTTTTATTGTTTTCTTTTTTTAAACTAATTTATTCAGATTACAATTCAATTGTTATCCCATCACTTGTATCCACCCGTTCCTCCATCCATCCTACGCCCACCCTATTCCCCTCCCCTAGGTATATGTGCCAGGGGGACCTCCTCCCCCACTATATGGTCATAGGCTATCAAGTCTCATCTTGGTAGCTTGCTTATTCTTCCTTTGAGTGCCACCAAGGCTCCCCACCAAGGAGAGGTCATCAAATATGGGGCACCAGAGTTCATGTCAGAGTTAGTCCCTGTTCTCCCAAGGTGTACTTATTCAGAGGCTTGTAGTTCATGTTACATTTAAATTTTGTTCTGATCTGTATAGTCCAGTAGGGCCCTATGACTTATAGGGCTTAGGGACAATGACATCATTAAAGCCTTATGACTTGTCTGGGACAGCCCTAGTGTTATGTCTCTTATTTGGTATAAATATTAACAGGCTCCCTTTGATGTTTAAGTTATCATGGTTTAGGTAATAAAGTATATAGTCACCCTTGAAAGGGTGCCATTAACTATTCATTCTAGTCAGCTATTAACTTCATGCATGGCACTCGTTATGTGGTACCACTTCCTGGGTTGTGCTTCCTACATCCCTGTCTTATACTCGTGCCCTGAACACAGATGGTGTCACACCCAGGAAAGACAGGATGTTACTCCTTTCCTGGCTTGCTCTCTACTTCACTTTTCCACTCTGCGGATTCAAGAGCCCTTTTAACAAGAAGCTTTCAAGATTTAAATCAAACAGCCCAGTCATAAATATTCCAGGAGTAGGGCACTGCTTCTGCCTTTTAGCAGGCTCTGCACACAGGACAAGGATAAGAAAATCCAGGTAGCACCCAGTTTCTTATTTAAGGCATTAGACAGGAGCCTGTGATGGGCTGTGGTTGTCACCTCTTAGTGAGATGCACCTTACAGAACATCTCCACCCCAGTGGGTAGTGGTTGCCTCAGCCCATTCTTGCTCACCCCACAATGCCATCAGGTCACTCTATCTTCACGTACCCGAAGTAATGGAAGGTGCTGGATGTGGCCATAGAATCCCAATGTGCCCCCCCCCCCACTGCCCCCAAGTACGTGTAAGGGACATGGCTTAATTGGCTTTCACAGGACGCTTTTAGAATCATGATCATGTGTCACAGGTAAGTATTCTAAGTAACCAAATCCAATCTATTTTCCTCAAAGGGCTAAAATTTTCTTTTTATTTCATTTGAGCTTCTTATGAGTAAAATTTGAAAGCAGGTTTTAATGTCTTACATCATCAGTTTCACTGGAGTCCACTAGTCACTTCTGAGTCTGGACCTTTTCATACAAAACCAGTTTGTGGTACTGTCTCAGAGGCTGCATCATTTTTTGTTCTAGACATGATAGATATTCTTACGGCAAGTGTAACCTGCACAGAGTAGTCATTTTGGAAGGCTATTCTGCCTACTCCCACCTACCGGTTTCCAGGCTTGGTCATCCTCTCACTGATACTCGGGTTCGACTCTTGAACATTACTACCTAGATTGGCAGGGGATCTAGCTTTCCTCGGCATCTTTATTCCCCAGGATCCGTGAGAATTACAGAATGGACTTGCTTGCTCTCAAGCATGAACTTTTCTATTCGTAGGTAGCATAGGAACTTAAGTCTCCCTTGGAGGCCATTACAGGTTATGATCTGAACAAACTCCAGAGCTGGCTGCCAATGGAGAACAGCTTTGAAGGCAGCAGAAAAAGATGAATGGCTTTGCCCGTTAACCCAGCCATCCAAATGCCAGTCTCACACAGACATTTCTTCTAGAATCTACTCAATTAATCATAAATTTTCTGGGGATGGAATAAAGTCTCTAAGAGAGGTTGTTCATGCTAGCCACTGGGGTAAGATGGATATCACTGCTGACTGAGAGGGATCTGGCACCCCCTCTAGCCAACTTTGTCATCATATATAAACTAATAATTCATTTAAAAGTAGAGCATGTGCCACACAGAATATTCTCTTTTATATCTCCATATTTTAATGAACACTTGCTTTATGACAATACATATAGGGTATGTGTTTATAATATGTGAGAGAGAAAAAGATATAGAAAATGGTTAATTTTTTATTATGAGGTATTTATTCACAGCTCCCCCAGACTCATGAAGTGAGTATCCTGCACAGCTTTATGTACAATGCTTAGCTTTTGAAGTCATTTTCTAGAAGTGGTATTTTCTGTGTGAAATGGTCACATGGACACCAGCAGCATCTCCGGTGTTCTGCAAGGCTGCACTGGCCGCCTACAGTGAATGAGAATATAATCGTCTGGGTTTACCTTTAAATGATCTCTAATGACACAGGACCGAAACTCAGAACTGTTCAAGCATATTCCAGAGTGACAGGCAAGGCAGTGCAGCAAACTGTTTGTATCTCTGAATACAATTTTCAAATTTGCCTTTCAGTAAAACATAATGCCAGCTGTGTCTCAGTAATTGCCAGGGAGGGCTTTCCTTAGTGTTCTGTGTATTTGTAGGTCAAAGGAAGAGCGTTCATATCTTTTTTCAAAAGAATGGATAATATAGTTGAGTGAGGGTGGGGACATGGTGACATTCAAAGGCACCCCTGTTATGAAGAAGATGAACAGGGAGAGGTTAAAGTGTTACCTGGTTGGGCCATGTTTTCCCAACCACTATTACAGAGTAAGTAACTAAGTGTCCTTAGTAGTGATATTTGTCATTTTGGCCTTTAGTTTGTCACACGGGAGCCTCTTAACCTTCCAAGGCATCCAGTGACACTTTAATTTGAGACTTATGAAGTATCTCCTGTTTCCTAAAGGCACATGGCTGTGCAGAACCATCTGTGTTTGCTCTCAGTGGATGTGAGACACAGAGAAGCCATTGCTCTTCTCCTTAGCCCAGGTCTTTCTGTCAGGAAGCATGTGCTTTATCCTGTTCCTGCAAACACTAGAGGAAATGTGGGCGTTCTACAGTGACAGAGCCTGTCAGGGCTGGGCACTGTCCCCAGCAACTTCAGATTTCATTCATAGAACAGCAACACAGGGACACTTAACCCTCTGTGTTCTTTCTTCCTCTTCAAGTATATCTACTAGAGATTCACACTGAGATCTGGGGCTGAAAAGGCAAATATTCTATCTAGATAAATATTCTATCTGAAAAATACATTAAAATTTATTTTAAAAATATATTCACTTTACATCCCAATTGTAGCCCCTTCCCTTGTCTCCTCCAGGTCCCATCCTTCCTCCCTTTCCTCCCTATTCTTCTACCCTAGTCCTCAGAGATGGAGAGTCCTTCTTCCCTATGAACTGACTTCAGCCTATCAGGTCCCATCAGGACTGCCTGTATCCTCTTTCTCTGTGGCATGGTAAGATACCTGACCAGGGGGAAGTTATCAAAGGGCAGGCAAGAGAGTCCATAGTAAGGACAGCCCCTGTTCCCCTTACAAGGGGACCACTATGGAGACTGAGTTGTCTATTGCCTACATCTAAGTGGGTGTCCTAGGTCTTCTCCATGCATGATCCTTGTTTGGTGCATCAGTCTTCACTGCCCCACCTGGGCCGAGGTTTGTTGACTCTGTTGGTCCTCTTGTAGAGCTCCTGTACCCTCTGAGTCCTTCTATCAATCTACTCTTCCACAGAACTCCCTGAGCTCTGCCCAAAGTTTGCTGGTGAGTCTTAGCATCTGCTTTGATCCCTGCTGGGTGGAGTCTTTCAGAGGACTTCTATGGTAGGCTCCCATCCTGTTCCCTCTCTTCAGCCATTTCCAGTGTCTATTCTATTTGCCTTTCTGAATGAGAATTAAGAATCCTCTCTAGGGTCTTCCTTGCTACTTAGCTTCTTTAGGTCTGTGGATTGTAATATGGCTTTTAAACAGCTATTATTTTGATTTTATTATCTCCTTCAGACATACCTAATGACTTTACTAAGCAAAGGACGTCTGTGCTGTGCTGTTGCTGATGGGGAGGTAGCATGGATCTGAGCTGGCCAGCAACCTGATCAGAGTTTATAGCCGTCTCCTAGGTACCACAGTGAGAATAGGGCAAATCAGAGGCAGATAGTCTCATGCCTCAGGGGACAGAAGCTACAGTGAGTGGCTTTGTATCGGTTAGCTTAGCTAAACTGGAAACAGATTTCTAAAAATTCTTTTCCTTGTTGGGTTTTGAGAAAGGATTGGCCTTAAAATTTATTTCTACAAGCTGGAAGTGATAGTACACGCCTTTTATCCCAGCACTCAGGAGGCAGAGTCAGGCTTGGTCTACATACTGAGTTCCAAGATAGTCAAGACCACATGGTAAAACCCTATCTCAAAGCACGCGCGCGCGCGCACACACACACATGTATACACACTCACATGCACATGCATGCGCATGCACATACGCACGATTGGGAAGGGGGACAGAAAGAAGCAGCCATGTTTATGTGGAAAGTTGGTGCAGGGTCAGGCACTACCACAGTTCACACTCACAGTCAAAGATGTGCTGGTTCACACTCTTTGCACGAGGCAGCACCTGGGGCTCAGAAACTTCTTCAGTTTCTCCAACTCCTGACCCAGATAAGAGTTTAAACTGTGGATAGAGGGTGTCGACACCTGTTGAAGGTCACCCACACTGTGGAAGCTGGATGCTTGGTGGTGGCAACAGACTGACACTCATTCTGGTTTGTTCTCTTGAGTTCCAACTTACTCACATAAGGTTAAGCTTGCCTTCACTCTCCACTTCCTGCCCATCTTTCCTTCCTAACCGCCCACCCTGCTGACTTCAAGCCAGCACCACATGAAGAAGCAACAGCTGTACATAAACCAGTCAACCACCTCCCACAGTTGCAAGAGGTCAGTCTCTACTCTAAAACTCTTGTCATTCTGTGGGTCTGTTTTTCTGACTGAACTCTGACAGATGTTGGTTATAGAGATGGTAAGAGCAAAGTAGTAGTTTCCGTGTTTAGCACATTGTCTCCAGAATCTAGAACCATACTTGGGAATTAGAAAATACTAGATAGGTATCTTTGAATAGGAAGTTTTCAAAAGGAGAATTAATGTGATTTGGCAATTTCTTTGACGTAGAAAAGGAAGGAGGAACTTATGACCTGGATTTCTTAAATACCAGGGTTAAAACAGTACTTATACCTAGATAAGGAATCTAGGAGATATATTATTTTGGGGGTATACATTCCAAAAAAGGTTCTACTCAGATGATACCAAGCAGAGTGGTCACAAGCTAGGTTTTGTTCATTTATGTTGGTGTTCTTAGGGAATTTGTTTCCATTTTGTATATTGTATATTGCATGTACGCATGTGTGTTTGCATGGAGTGCATGTGTGGTCATGAAGTTGATACCAGGGGGGAGGTCTTCCTTGATCACTTTATACTTTATTTATTGAGACAGGGCATCTATATGAACATAAGGCCCACCAGTTTCTGCAGTCTAGCCAGCCAGCTTGCCCTGCAGGTCCTCTGCTTTAGTCTCTTCTGTCCTGAGATTACCAAAGCCTGCCTGGCTTTTATGTAGGGTCTGTGGACCAAATGCTTTTTTCACTGATCCATTTTCCTAGTCCACTGGGATTTCTTAAAGCTATAGTTTTGCAGAAGAATACAGTTACTAGCAGAAGACAGTGGGTTGTATTTTGAATGTTTTGGATTTGAGAGAACTATGGCATATTCTTAAATTCACTTCATAATTGGGACAAAATTCTGGAGTTAAGACTCAGTTTTGCAAGGTATGGGAGTGTGGCTAGGAGAGGAAATGACTTCAAGAAAGTAATACTTTGAAGTATTAAAATATTCAGAGACTTACAGATGGCCCTAGACAAGGTAATGTCTATGACATACTGGGTGCAGAATTGGAATGATTTGAGTTGAGTAGTAGACAGGAGAGGCAAAATGAATGCTGGAGGATGAACACTACTGTATTTGAAGTGTGGCCATGAAAAGAAATATAAGATGGAGAAGGAAAAAGACTGCAAGCTGCAGAGGATGGTTGGAAAAGGACGGTGAGGAGAAACAACTAAGGAGAAACATTCTGCATGGTAATAAAGTCTGAATGTGGACTTGAGGGTGGATGGCTGAGGGAACCAGTCACTGGTTAAAGTAAGGAAGAAGGAAAGGCAGTTTGTAGAAAAAGCCTATGAAGGCATTCCATGTCTATCAGGTGGCGATAAACACAATGGTAACCGAAAGCCCTTGGTGAAGGATGAAAAGGCGAGGCTGTCTTTCTCCAAAGATGAATGTCTTATGAGAATCTGGGGTTACTTATTCATCCAACATTCAATAGCAGATGACTACACTAACAACCTGGAGCATTGGTGGAGCGTGACTAGGGGACCCATCTACTGACACAACAGTCTTAGTTACCTGTCTCATTGCTGAAACCAAAGTACTGACAAGAAGCAGCTCAGGGGAAGAAGGATTTATGTTAGCTCATGGTTTCATGGAGGGGAGGCACAATGGCTGAGGCTCTGGCCATGGTGATCAGAGCTGTTTGTATAATTTATGACATTTCCTGGAAACACAGGCTGGCCAGAAGTGGGTTGGCTATAAATGTCAAGACCTGCTTGGTAGTGACCTACTTCCTTTATTGGGGATCTAACTCTGAAGGGTCCATAGTGCCTCCGAACACCATCACCACCAGTCTTTAAGCACAAGAGCTTGTGGAGAAATATTTTACATATAAGCTGCAGGAGCATGAGAGGAAAAATGTGTTCCAGTGGATAAGCATACCCTCTGGATGAATCTCTATTTGCTCACTGCTTTGC
The DNA here is from genome assembly GCF_903995435.1 of Acomys russatus. NCBI lineage: Eukaryota > Metazoa > Chordata > Mammalia > Rodentia > Muridae > Acomys > Acomys russatus. The sequence goes on from NC_067159.1 coordinate 12,044,748, forward strand.
AGTCCTGATTGCACACAAGGATTTTGCTGTTTGCTTTCTTAAGGTACCATGCCAGTCCCAATAGTATGTCCTCCCCTCTGTCCCACTTTCCTGGTGAGTGAAGACTTTCATGGGACATGCCCTTTGGGCTAGTGTCCAGATATAAGTGAGTATATACCATTTGACTCTTTCTGCTTCTGGGTTAACTCACTCATTATGATAATTTCTAGTTCAATCCATTTGTCCACAAATTTCGGGAATTCCTTGTTTTTAATAGCTGAGTAGTATTCCATAGTGTAAATGTACCAGTTTCTTTATCCATTCTTCTACTGAGGGAAGCTTAGGCTGTTTCCATGTTCTGGCTATTATGAATAAGGCTGCTATGAACATGGTTGAGCAAATGTTCTTGTGTGCTGGAACATCTTCTGGGTATATTCCAAGGAGTAGAATAGCTGGGTCTTTAGGAAGCCTTATTCCCAGTTTTCTGAGATAGCACCAGATAGATTTCCAAAGTGCCTGTACTAGTTTTCATTCCCACCAGCAATGAAGAAGTGTTCCTCTCTTCCCACATCCTTGCCAGCATGTGGTGTCACTTGAATTTTTGGTCTTAGCCATTCCAATGGGTGTAAGATGAAATCTCAGAGTTGTTTTGATTTTTATTTCCCTGATGACTAAGGAGGTTGAGCATTTCTTTAAGTAAAAGGATCCAGAGGGTTCTAGAAACCTACATGAAGAACATTTTGATGGGCAGATCTGGGCCCAGGGGTCCTGCTCAAACTATGGCACCAGCCAAGGACAATACATGCAGTAAACTTCGAACCCCTACCCAGATCTAGCCAATGAACAGGACATTCTCCATAGTTGAATGGAGAGTGGGGTCTGACTTTCACACGAACTCTGGTGCCCCAAGCTACCAAGAAGAGACTTGATACCCTATGAGCATATACAGGGGGAGGAGGTCCCCCTCAGTCACAGTCATAGGGGAGGGGAGTAAGGGGAAAATGGGAGGGAGGGAGGAATGGGAGGATACAAGGGATGGGATAACCATTGAGATGTAATATGAATAAGTTAATAAAGTATATTTTTAAAAAAGGTCCTAGCCAGTCTGATTCTACCTGAGCCTCTGTGGATAGCACATGAGCACACGGTTGTCAAAGTTCCTCAGGGACCTCTACTGTGTGGCCGAGTGGGTGAACTACAGATGGACATGGAGCGATTGGCATAGGGAGATTTGCACCGCTGATACTGACATGGGGGCTGGATGCTATCTTGGTGAGTACTGATGGCATCTGCATTTGGCATCAGGGACCTTGGGGGAGAACTGCTTAGGAGGCCTCCAGGGTCTACAGCAGTGGCTTTCAAACTTCCTAATGCTGCGACCCTTTAATATAGTTCCTCATGTTGCGGTGACCGCCAACCATAAAATTATTTCATTGCTACTTTGTAACTCTAATTTTGTACTGTTAGGGACTGTAATGTAAATATCTGACATACAGGATATCTGATAGGCGACCCGCAAAGAGGTTGAGAACCACTGATCTAGAGTGTTCCAATTGTCTGAAGTTGAAGCTCTTGGCCAGAAGGCAGGAAGAGAGGCAGGGGCTGGGAGGGAGCATCTTAGCAAGTGGATGCCTGCATGGGAGGACGATGCACAGGATGGCAGGCACCCTAGTATGATTTCACACTGGGTGGTCACCAGAACTTTCTATGTCTACAGTGTACCTTGAAGACTTGGATCTGTCTTGAGGGGGCAAACATGGTAAAGAGTGAGTTCAGGAGAGCATGCTGTGTTAGGAATGAAGAAAGGAGCTAGGAACTGGAAGATGAAAAAGCGTTGGGCAACTATTATAGCTCTCATGAAGTAGCTAAAATACTATCATGTAAAATGGCAATTAGGTTTACTTTGCTTAGTTTCAGTGTACAGACCAAAGGTTTTCTATTTAAGAGATTTTATCTCCCTTGAAGGAAGACATCTTTAAAAACCCACTTCTGCTAAGCATTTGAAGTAGTAGGAAGTGTGTGCTTTTAGAGATGATCAAAGGACTGCATAGGAAGATTCTTAAATGTTCTTATAAAATTATATTCACACTTTATGTACGAGTATGATTATATTTAAGATTCTCTAGTCTAAAATTCTAGAAAATTCTTTGATGTAATCACTAGGGTAATTAAATGAAATAAAACTGAACGGTTCCCTTCATATGCATTAGCTATTTTTAGACAAAATAAACTCTTAGATTTCTTTTTACAAATCTAGTATTACATTGGGAAATATAGGTAGCAATATTAAGGTATTCAAGCTGGTATTGTACAATTAAAACCTGAGGACTTGGTTCTTTCAATATGTATATTTATAGCTTAGCACATTAATAAAAATGTTTATGGGTCCTGACATTTTTGGAACAATCTGTTATCTAATACTGTGTTTTATAGAAGTGGGTCAGTACTTTTGCCAGAGGATGAATTTAGGCTTCAAGAAATCTTTTTGACTTGAAGAAGGTCATAGCTTAAGTCATCACTGCAGCCAAGAATAACCAGTTGTGAAAAGCTGACAGGTATGCACTTTTCTCAGCCACTGCTGGGAAGCATGCCTTTGTTTCCAGCAGTTGAGATCTAGGGGTAGGGGGGATATGTTTAAGATTACTCTCAGTTACATAATGAGTTTGTGACTATCTTGGGATTCAAGACGTCTTGTTTGGAAAAACATAACAAACCAACCAAATAAGCAAAATCAACAATGTAGAGATGACTATAGAAGGTTGTAAGAAGAATAATAACTAGACAATTGTATGGAATTAAGTGGGAAAATTCTGATAATCCCCTCTTCTGTGAGCTACGAAGAGTGTGGCACAGTAACTGAGAGAGCTTGGTTTCCAATAATGCTGACCTTGAATTAGGATCAAGTAGAGAAAAGGCAGCTCATGACACATATAGATTCCTAAGAATGCAGAACATATCTAGCCCATGTTTGTGATGGTTGTGGTGATGATGGTGGTGATGATGGTGGTGATGATGGTGGTGGTGACAATGGTGGTAGCGATGGTGGTAGTGATGTAGGTGGTGATGGGTGGTGATGATGGTGGTGGTGATTGTCTAATTCTAGCCTTTCAAAGTAAGTTAAAACAACAACAACAACAACAAAAGGAGAACAGAGCTATAGGTCCCCCTGGTGAGGACCTGGGTGTCAGTAGCCCACACTGTTGCTGGTGAAGAGAGTTGAGGAAGCCAAGTACCCCTACTCTATAAAACTGATAACATGCTTTGAAGCTCCTGAGAATGTTAGGAATTGATAAGTCTCCAGGAAGTGTGGGTGGCACACACCCCAAGATATCTAAAGCCTGAGAGATAAAAATTTTCTTCTGATAATACTGAGTAGGCACAGCAATGATATCAGTGGCCATTGAGGAAAAGTTAATGTTTTTTTGTGTACTGTTATTTATATGTTTTATACTTACATATAACCCTAATCTAAACCGAGTCTCCTCTTCTTTTCAAGTGTATTTACACCTTTCCCCCCCCCTAAATCAAGAAGATGAAATGTGTCTTGAGTTATAAACTGAAAGTAACATAACAAATATCCTTGCCTGGGAAGACCCTAGTATACCAGACAAGATGATCATAGTGACTCATGGAATCACATTTTGTAAGAATCCATCAAACTATAGAAGCCAGTGCATCTCTAAGTTGCTGTTATAACCTGTGAGCCCACCCTCATGTGTAGGATGTCAATAGATTATTCTTCTATTCACATGTTTTGTTGGTGGATAAGTAAATGATGAAAATCTCAATTTGGGGCATTAGGGGATGAGGAAAGTGTTTCCACTCTTGTCCAGGATACTGTGGTGGGAACTGAGTGGTTAAATAGAGGTGAGAAGCAAAAGATGAAAAGCACTAGGTCTGAACAGGCATGTATACATTTATTTCCAGAAATTACTAGAAATAACCTTCACAAAACTTATCAAGATCACCTGGAGCTAAGCCCTCTTCCCCCTTTTCTTCAGAATTGGGTATGGTGGTATATGCTTCAAGTCCAAGCATAGGGTAAGTAAAAGGGGGGGGGGTGTTCAGTGACCCTGAGGGCAGCCAGGGCTTCATAGCGATATCTAGCTTACAAAAGCAAACACATAAAAAAGTATTATTTTAGAAGTCAACTGTGCCAGGTGGTGGTGGTGCATGCCTTTAACCCCAGAACTTGGGAGACAGAGGCAGGAGTATCTCTGTGATTTTGAGGCCAGCCTGGTCTACAGAGAGAGAGTTCCAGGACAGCTTAAGTGGTTACACAGAGAAGCCCTGTGTTGAAAAACCAGAAGAAGAAGAAGAAGAAGAAGAAGAAGAAGAAGAAGAAGAAGAAGAAGAAGAAGAAGAAGAAGAAGAAGAACAAGAACAAGAACAGAAGAAAGAAGAAGACAAGAACAACAAGAAGAAGAAGAACAAGAAGAAGAACAAGAAGAACAAGAACAAGAAGAAGAAGAACAAGAAGAAGAACAAGAAGAACAAGAAAAAGAAGAACAAGAAGAAGAACAACAAGAAGAAGAACAACAAGAAGAAGAAGAATAAGAAGAAGTCAACTGTAACTAGATGCATTAAAACATTTTTTAAAAAAAGTTCCTCCAAGCAAACTAACAAAAGTATAGCATACATCCACTGGAAATTCTTATTTTATATCCAAGGTATAGACTCATGGAATCTTAGAAGGGTGTTTCCATGGCCATCAATTTCTCCCAAATAAAGAAATCTCTATGTTGTCATTAGTGATTCATTTCTTCAAAACATTTCTTGAAATGTTGACCTTGTTTTTTTTTTAATTGTTGCTACATTGAAGGATTGCATAAGTTTAGGAAAACCATGACTTTTGTTCACACATCTAAGGAGAAGAAACAGACAAGAACTCTATCAACTGACCAATGAATGACATGCTCTTACAGAGCTTTGGAGGAATCCCTTGAGCCTGGAATTGAGGTTTCTTGGGACAGGGAGCTGCAGAAATCCAGGGAAGGCAGAGGAAATGACCTGCGATGCAGATCTTAAGGTGTGAGTAGAGCTGAAAAGAGTCTGGAAGGTAGAAATGAGTGTTCAACAGGATTGCTGAGTTGCAACTTCACTTTCATTCCTGGAAGCCCATACTGCCCCCCCCCCCATCTCTTCTGCTTCCTAAGACAAAGAACAGTCTCCAGTGCTGTTACCACGCTCCTCCAGCCAGCAGCCTTCAAATCACTTGGAGGCAAGAAAGAAATATAAAACTTTAGGTTTCTACCCTCTGTCTACTGATGTGTGCTTAAAACAATGTCTCCCAGAAATCATAGGTGCATTAAAGTTACAGTTTGCTTCCTTATTCTCACCCTCCAATCAGTTTTGGACAATTAGTTATTGTATGCTATATTTAGCTAATACATATGGACAATTTACGAAGATAATTCTGCAAGGTTCACAACAAAAAATTGACACTCTCCTTTCCCATCTCCATTAACAATGCCATGAAATAACCATTTTAATATTGTTAAGTTATCCTAGTATGTACCTCCCTCTCTGAGATACAAATGATCACATTGCATTTTAGAGATTTATCTACTTTTGGATGAAGCTATATATTTTTATCACAACAGGCACAAATTTTACTTTCTTATATCACCACCTTGACCTGTATTTCTCTCTCTTTCAATTTGATTAAATTAAATTTAGTGGTTTTAGTGTTATGACTACAAAAATGTCATTAACCAAGTAATGCACTCTTTTTATTTCTCCTGGAGTTAATGATTGCCGTGTGTGTGTGTGTGTGTGTGTGTGTGTGTGTGTGTGTGTGTGTGTGTGTCTGTGTTTCATATATCAGTGCTTCTCTCTAATTCTTTCTCATCTTTCCAAGAGAGCTGTTAAAATTCTCTGAATGCAGGCAGGTTTCTGTCCTTTGTATTTTTTTCATCTTATCTCCAATCTCTTCATCCTTTCTTCCAACCTGGACTGGGAACTCTATGAACATCTGGTACAGCAGTCATCCGAGGATTTTTTTTTTGTCATTTTGGAAAATTATTTTATTTCTCTTATGCTTTGAATCGTTAGTTTTTAAGATTTCATGATCTTCTTTTATTTAATCCTTCATTTTGTGAAGGTTATTTCTAGTAATTTCTGGAAATAAATGTATATATGCCTGTTCACACCTAGTACTTTTCATGATATCCTCTTGTATGAGAGAGGCTGGAAGACTAGGGATACAGTTCCCAGAATCCTTTGCCAGCAGTGTGCTTATCTAGAGTAGGTAGGACAATGACAGGCACTCATAGGGGATTTAGGAGGAAGTGGAATTGGGATTAATCTTTTTCCATCAGTAGTGACAGACCAACTTCTTCAGCAGCTCTCTCATATGAACTCTTTACCACAAGCAGTTGCAGCTCTATGGGCATCTATATGGTTTCCTGATTTCTTGTCTGACCCTTCTAGCAATTTTAGAAGTTTCACACTAGCGTATAAAACCATTTTATTTTCTGCTAGAAAAGATCACCTAGAATAGATTCTAATGTGACTAACATGAAGAGTGGCTTAACAAAGTCTTAAAAATGGGAATGAAGGCCACGCTGTTGGAGATGCAGAGATCTGAAGCAGTGATGATTTCTGAAGTATTGACAGCTCACGGCAAAAACAGTTACATAAATGATTATTTGCATAGACTGAAGTACTTAACGGAAAGGCACTGTGTGAGGGGCCAAGTGACTGCTCTCACATTTAGATCTGTTGCAAGTGACGTCTACAGGGACTGGGGGTGGGATAGGTATGTCTGCGTGCATTAGAAAAGTTGGAGAAGGGATGGCGACCTCAGAGTTTGAAAACGTATTTCTAAAGCAACTAGCAGGAAACTACAGGGTTTCTATGACTGACTTAAAAATATTATCTTTTGATGTGACAGAATTCTAAGTACCTTCAAGAATCAGATATGTGGCTGAAAAAATGGATCTTATACTCTGGAGAATTATTATATTTTTTTAAAGAAAAAAAGAATTTATTTTAAAGTTGGATATATGGTGGCTAGAGAGACAGCCGTGGGTGCTGGGAACCAAACTCTTATATTTATGGTTGTGAGCCTAGCCTTTAATGGCTGAGCCATCTCTCCAGCCCTACACTGGAGAATTATAAAGCGTGGTAAATCTACTATACTGTCAGTGAAAGGCAATATGTTATTTAATAAGGACTATTGTGGACTGAGCTGTGTCCTCCCCAAATTTATATTTTGAATTCCCGCTCCTCAGCCTGGTTATATGTGCAGACATCGCCTTTAAAGGTAATTTGATTTAAATAGTTTCTAATTAGGTTAAATGAAGCCACAGAAGCGGGAACTTGTTCAAATAGACTTGGTGGTGGAAGAGGGAAAGATACCAGGGCTGCCACACAGAGGGACCCATCTGGGGACATAATGAGAAGGCATCCATTTGTATGACAAGGAATGAGGCCTTGGGAGAAAGAAATCATACCTTAATTTGGTTTCTAGATTCCAGAACTCCAATTATGATGGTAATTTTCTTTTGTTTTTATCCACCTAGTTCATAGTGCTTTACAGCAGTCCTAGAAATTAATACACTTTTTTTTGTCTTATCAAAGTCTCAGAGGATATTGAGTATCCTTATTCCAAAACCTCCAAATCCAAAATGCTCCAGAGTACATTTTTTTTCCAAATGACAAAAATGAGCCACAGTAGAAAATCCTACAATTGATTTCACATAATAGGTTATGTCAAAATCGAGTTGCACTAGAAATATATAAAATTATGTTTGAGCTAGTTGTATAAGGTGTCCACAGAACATAAATAAAGTTTGTGTTCAGGCTCCATTTCATAATCCAATAGTGTATTATGCATTTGCAAATATTCCCAAATCCTAAATCCCAAACACTCTGAACTCAAATATGTGGGATATGGGGTGCTCAATCTATTCATCCTTTATTACATTTGTTGTAAGGCCTCCTGTTTCTTTTTTCCTTGGGAAGCTTTTCAGTGTGGCATTGAAGGTTGGGGCCAGCAGCTGCAGATGCTGCCACATAAATGGGCTCCCCAGTGTAAACACGGTTGCAGAATTTCAGAGTGATTGAGGAGAGGTGACGGCAGTTGCTCACAAAGGGATACTAATTAGTGGTAATCAGAAGAGCCTGGCAGCAGATATTTCTTATGATGATTAATAGATCATAACATCCTCAAGCCATTCATATAACAAGTGAATAAGAATCTTCTAGGTCTGTGAGTAGAGACTTAATCACAGATTAACACCATTCCGTTTCCAGAGTTGAACCTCATCTTACACCTGGAACCCTTGACTAGAAGGGAAAGGCTTGCCTCCAGAGAGAAAGAACTCTTTGACATTTCTTGTATCTTTATGCTGTAAGCCCTCTACAAATAAATTTTTCCCCAGATTTTTCTGGAAGTACTATAACTGTTCTCAAGCTGAAATTAATTCCTTAGGTTCCCAAATGCCACTGTGGTCTACTAGTCAGGGTAGAACTTCATTCAGGTCAGACAAGGTAGTGAACTTTGTTTCAATTTGCCTGATATTCCATTTTTGGTCCCTGTACTTGCTTCACATGGAAGGGTTCTGTTTTTTTTTTTTTTTTTTTTTTTTTTTTTTTTTTTAACCACTTTAGCTGCTGCTGTGCTTTAGTCATTGTAGCTGATAATAAGTTGGGTGGGTCATGAGTGCAATATGTCACCCTGGGAAAGAGCCTTGAGATGCTGTATTCTTGTCATGTTTCTTTTCCCGTAAGATTGTACTATCCCCATGGCAGCAGTAGCCTGAATCCTGGAGTGAAGGCAATGCAGGCTGCCATCACACCCAGGTTGAGATGGACATGCCATATGAACAGGAAGTTGCCTTTGTTTTAGTAAGATTCTGATATTTGGAATCAGTTGACATCACTGTATAACACAGACCATCTTGGCCAACAGAGACATTAGATACCTCCAAAACCCTATCATGGTAAACTTAGTGGGTCCTCCTAGCCATCCTGTGGTTATTTTCATAGGATCTGAACAGAGTGTTGGAAAAAATACACTGAGCAACCAGCAAAAAAACCATTCACTTGAGTCTGTAATTGACGCTTTACTGTGACAACTTTATGAGCCAGAAACAATACTAAACACCAAGGGAACAGCAGGGATTAATGCTATTATTAAAAATTTGAAGGATACACAGCCAGAATTTCTTAAAAAAAAAAACAACCCAACAACAAAGATTTATCTTGTCTTTTTGCTCTGTGCAGGAGACAGATGGAGTTTGGATGACATAGGTCATCATGAAAGACTCAAGCTGGTGTCTAATTGAATCTGTCATTGTTATTGTTTTCTCTTTGATGTGTCCAATCTATCCAGCCTGTCACACATGCTATCAATCTGCAAAGTGGATTTTTAACTCCAAGCTGAATATCCAATCCCAGAAGAACAGTTTGCTCTTACCTGACAGGGTCTGCAGTGTACCTCACCGCCCTAATTACTGACAGTGCCCCACCCCATGGTGTGTTTGTTACCTGCCACTCTAAGGTTTGGTTCTTAAAAAGGAATAGCCTTGCCTTATGCTTTGGGAAGATTTCCTTTGTTCTTGTATTATTAATTATTATTAATAATTATCATTATTTGTTCATTTATTATAATGTAGAGGGGTATTGGGAATGGAAGACAGATTAGAATTAAGGGGAATTGACAAACATATAAAAGGAGAAGAGAGACAGGGGCAGAGGTGGTAGAGACACGAGAAGAAAGAGGAGGAGGAGGAAGTTGAGAGGACTACTTGTAGGCAGACAACCAGATCCAGATCCAACAGGGATAGAAAAGGGGCTACTGCAGGTTCAGGGAGAATGTGCTCCTAACCTTCCCAGAAGGCTTCAATGAGCAAGCACTAGTTTGAGGCTATCAAGTAGGGCCCAGGTGTTTTCCTAGACAAGATCCAGTGGAGACACTGCCAAGTGTGTGCTGGTATGCCTTCTTGAACCTGTTTTGAGCCCATCATCAGACATCACTTTAGCTTAGTGGTAAGGTGCAAGGTTTGGCCCCTGGCTCAGAAAAACCAAAAACCAAAACCAAACCAAATCAACCAACAAACACCAGGAAAACTATGAAAATATCTCTGCTGGCTTGAGACTCTTTCCTCCTTATTGTCACGTTATCTTGCTCAACATTTGATTCTTCATGATTGAAACTCCAGAAGCAGAAGGAGAGTATCTGTTTTTGTCACCTACAAAGATGACACTAGACCCGTACCATGTGACAATGCATCCTCACACTGAGCAGTAATCAAGATAACATATAAATACCACTTCTCCACTTAGTTGAGCATTAGTTGCCTTTAGAATTAGAGGGTAACTTTGGAAAGTTTGATTTTCAGATATATTTTTAAAAGAAAAAATTATAAAAAATATGCACAATTTCTACTCTCCCAAAACTATACTTACAGATTTTGATTCTTGATTTTGTACATCTTTCTACCTCCCTTATTCCCTCCCTCCTACCCTCCTTCCCTTTCTTTTTCCACTGTGTACTTTTGTCTAAGATAGTGTAGTGCTTTAGTGAATTATCACTGATTTCTTCAAGTGCTTTTCCACTTATCTTCCATGAAGAACAGGATACTTAGAATTTCATATTTTAAAAACACATGAAACCCCCAGTGCCAATTGTTTCTTCAGAATATTTGGCCACATTTAGCTTTCCTCTAAGACAGTTAAGCCCACACTGTGTGTCCAATACTTTACAGCTAGCTTTCTTGTGCTACAGACTCCAAGCCACATGGTCACTTCCTGTGACATCCGATCACCAACCACATTTTTTCTACTTTCCAGAACCAGGCCCAGGACTTCAGTGCCCTTGTGGCTTCCTGTCCCTCTGAAAGATGAAGTCACCAGCAGGAAGGGGAAGCAGAAGGAAGTGTGCAATGGCTGCTGATGTTATGGGAACGCTAGAACTCTACTGTGCATTTTTGGTGTCCATCTGGAAAACAGTGGCTGTCACCCAGCTTAGTGCTCCATGAAGTACACACATAACATGGCCGTTTCCTTTCTGCATTCTTGATATTTTTAACCCAACTAAATATTTTCAGCTTGTGCAAGTTCTTAAAATTATTTAATCCCGGGTGGGGCTTTCTCAATGTCTTCTGGAATCTCGGCATTTCTCTGTCTCCCTCCTTGAATTTTGTTGTGTACTAATGAGACACAGCCTTTCAGTACTGGGTCATAAGTGTCATCTTTCTAAGTCTCCCACAATGTTCACTGCACACTGTCACAATAGTTTGGCTTGTGTGCTATTCTTCATGCTTTGAAATGTAACACTTCAGTGTGTGAAAGAACTGTTAAAATATTATTAAGCATTAGATCAAAAGATGTATGCTTGTATTATTTAGTTAATGAATATTGATTGCTGTAATCAGATATACCACCAAATCCCTGTTATTTAATACTATTTATTTATAGTATTATGCATATTATTTTATAACTCTTGCTACTACAAAGTTCATCAAAGGAGTATGTGATCAGCTGATGGCTTTCTATGTAGTTTTGGGGATGTCATTTCTGTCTTGTGCGTCTGCCCCCTGGTATATTCTTAGATTTTTTTTCTATTTAGCTTTTACAAAAGGAAAGAAACAGAGAGGGCAAAAGATCATGAAGCTTTTAATGGGCCAGATATTGACTGGACTACATTATATTTGCTCTTATTCCATTGGCTAAAACTGAGTGAGTGGTGCTGAAAGGAAGAAAGAAGGAAAGGAGACTGAAGTGTAAACCAGCTGTGGATCCAGCAGGGAGGAGAGGCAGAACTGACAAGTAGCCAGCAAGTCTCTGTTGTGATAACTTAGTGGCCATAGTTACAGAAAACACAAAACTTGTTCAGAATTCCACTCTTTGCTTTGCTTCTCTGGTGGCCTTCTATATTTCCTCTCCATTCTTCAACTATGGTAACTTTAAGACTATTCTGTTCTGTTATTGTTTCTGAAGGCACACTCTGAAAATATGGAGCGCAGGTGAAGTACTAGACTACCTCAGGATTCTGTATTGTAGCAATCTGTGTCTCCTCACTGCCTCTCATATTGCCAGGTTTTCCCATAATTTGCCTCTATCTTGCTGATCCAGTATTTGCTGTTAATTCCTCTTCATACCCAAGTCAACAGCTGAGGTGGTAGCATTTGGACTGGGATCTAAACTTTGCCTTCTATGATGACACAGTCATTGAGTGGTATCTTCAGGGCTAGCTCCTCCGAACTTAGACTGTGACTGCTTCCTGAGGTAGAACAGGCCCTGCAAAGACCCTTTGCTCAGGTAGAGTCATCTTGGCTGCCTCTCTGGAGTCTTTCCCCTCCATGTTCATACCCAGCTCTAATACCTCAGCATCATATTCCTCTGTTGTTAAGGAAAACTGACTCCAAAGAAAACACTTGGTTGACTGATTCTCCTTACATGACTAACTATCTTAAATCGTGAATGGAAGTGGCAAATATATTTATCAGAATTCCCGCTTGGTAGGTCAGGGTTTGGATTTTGTCTTGACTGAAGTAGATGTGAAACTCAAGGCACTAGTTCTTGCCAAGTCTTTGCCGCCATGGCTTTGACAGGTAGGGAGAGACCAAGAACAACATACTCTTCCTGACTCAGGTTGTCCCTGAGGAAAATCACCAGGAAAAAGGTTTCTTAGTGGAGCCAGGGGAGGGGAAAGGAAAAAGTGACAGATACACAGATACAGACAGACAGGCAGATACACACACACACACACACACACACACACACACACACACACACACACACACACACATACACCAGGGGTGGGGGAGGTGGTGAGGTGGTGGTGGAGGGGATCAACATTTTAAAATGTCTTGAGTACTGCCCAACTTGCCTAATTCAAATCCCCTTTTCTTATTCACATAAGCATCGCCTGTCTTTGGGGGCAGAAGGATGAATATGGGAAGGGGAAGGGAAGAAGAATCTAGAACCTGGCCTAGGGTAGGGAGTGTTAGCATAAAGGGGGAACAGAAAGTAGAGGCACCCACTGACAATCAGTGAAGGAGTGAAGACACTTGGGGAGGTCAAGCGATGTGCAGACAGTGTCAGGGCAGAATGAGGTGCTGAGATCAGTGAGCACGTTTCTCTCTCCCCTCTTCAAAGTCTGCTCACACAGGAGTTTGCAACCTCCTTAGGTGGCATGCCTCTTGCTTCTGCAACTGAAATATCTCTTGTTTCATATACTTGCAGTTGTGTCTTCTTTACTCTTGGCAGAATATTAGCTTTATTTGGGGCATTAATTTAGGGGTTGTAGCTTCCTCCAGGGCTAGAGATATCTATGTGACACAGTTCTCAATTACCTCCTAAAGATTTCTAGAAAAAAAATTGCCTTTCTGATAAAGTTTCACCATGTCCTCTTTGATGTTCTTCCTTCCTTCCTTCCTTCCTTCCTTCCTTCCTTTCTTCCTTCCTTCCCTCCTTCCTTCCTTCCTTCCTCCCTCACTTCTTTCCTTTCTATTTAGTATAAAAGATGTCGGACTGGAGATGAAGCCATTTTGTGACTATGAGCAAGCCACATACTAAAAAAGTTAATCACCTGTGCTTATACAAACGACCACAATTAGACTCAGTATCACACATACCCAAGCACACATAAACACACACACATATACACAAACACATACATAAAAACATACAAACACACAGACACACACACACAGATTACATAAGCACAAACATATGCACATGCATACAAATCCACATACATAATGCACAAACACACATTCATACAAACATATGCACACACAAAGACACACACAGCCATCAAAGTAGGAGGGGGACTTCGTAGGAAGGAGATGAGTTTTTACCAGAGAGGGAAGGAGATGAGAAAAGGTAATGAGGGTCAAAATGAACAAAATTTGTTATATATGCAAATATATATGTATAAAATCGCCAAAGTACAATAAAGTTCAGTTAAAACAGAGTAGAAGGAGTGGCTTGGGAAATTGCTCAGTGGCTAAGAGGCTCCCTGCTCTTACAGAGGCCTGGAGTTCAGTTCTCAGCACCAGGTGGCTCACAGTCTCCTGTAACCCCAGTACCAGAGGACCTGACACTTCTCTGGCCTCCATCGGCACCTGCATACATGGACAAACACAAATATATTATAAATACAATTTTAATGGAAAAGGAACAGAAAGATCTGATGGTACTGTATATTCATTACACTAGTCTGGTCTCTAATCCTTTGTGGAATGAGAAAAATAAATGACTTTATGTAAATTATTGTGATGGGTTGTTACATACAAAGGCTGTTCCTAACTGATAGACTGTAACCGAAATTTTAAACTATTTTATTGGGTTCTTTTACCTACCCCCTTCCCCACCTCAATCCAGTTCAACCCCCAAACACTAGGTAGGAGAGAAAGAAGGATAGAGGGGGAAGGAGACATAGATCTTTTTAGACTTCTGTGATCAGAGACATCAGGTTCCTTGGGCCAAGTCCAATCTTTGTTGTCAGGATATCTCCAACTAGCAACCAACAATCCAGCAACCGCAACCAGCAACCAGCAAACAGCAACCAGCAACCAGCAACCAGCAAACAGTAAACAGTAATCTGCAAATGGCTATCAGCAACCAGAAAAAGCAGCATCAGGGTCAGCAGCATGGGGAGCAGCAGCCATCCCATCTCTCAGGGCTCTGGCATTTTATACTTTCTAAAGAGACCCCAGAATTCCAAATGAAACTACCTTCAGCTGGAAAAATTGTGCTCCCCCCCAACACACATGAGCACAAGATGAATCATAGTGGCAGTGGACAATCTGAAGCAGCCACATAGTCCACACCTGAGTTAAAATAAAACATATTCACATCACATAACTGAGTTTTTTTTTGTTTTGTTTTGTTTTGTTTTGTTTTGTTTTGTTTTGTTTTTTTAGAGACAGGGTTTTTCTGTGTAGCCCTGGCTGTCCTGGATTAGCTTTGTGGCTTGAGGCTGATCTCGAACTTACAGCGATCTGCCTGCCTCTGCCTCCTGAGTGCTGGTATTAAAGGCATGTGACGCCATGCCTGGCTCACAACTGAGTTTTTAAAAGAAACCAAAATTCTCCCTTACTGTTTTAAGCCATTAATTGTACTGTGTTTAGTGAGAAATTATAAACAGAGACATTTTCAAATAACTAAATACTTTTCAGATCAGTGTTCAAAGTTTTTTCTATAACTCGGTGTTTGTCAACTGCTTTAGTCAGAAAGGGGTTGGTTGTACATTTCACTGCAGGGCCTCAGGTTGCCAAGCCCCCCATTGACTGCTAGAAGTTGCCTCGACTATCCCTCTTGGACCTACGCTCATTGGTACAAAGTCTTCAAACCCTGGGAAGCCTAGGTAGTCTTTTGAAGAACCCACTTCTACCTGAAATGGCTAGTTTGCTTCTCTCGTACTTCTACAAAGTACCACATTTCTCAAAGTTAATGCACTGGGCATTTTGAGATATGGCTCAGAAAGTTCTGTATTTCTCACAGTTACTGTACCAGACAATTTGAGATCTTAGGCTTTTATTGACTTGATCATAATTTCTTTGTAAATGGCCAAATTTACCACAAGAAAAGCACTGGGCTTTTTTGTTTTGTTTTGTTTTGTTTTGTTTTTTTTTACTTTATTTATTTATTCATTTTATATCCTGGGCTTAGCCCCCTCACTCTTCTCCTTTCAGTCCCACCCATTTTGATATTGGAGACCTCTAGCTATAGCTTGTCCTATGATATTGACATGATGCTCATGAGAGCCAAAATCAATCATGTCCCTTATCCACTCATTCATTGATGGTGCTCATGCCTTTACCAGTCTAATAACTCTTTTACATTCATGTTCACATTTTCATATACCAAGATCTCTCTCAACACCTGGCTTGTGTCAGGGTCTGATGCAGCTTCGTTTGCAGCTGAAACCAATCTCTACTGGAAATCTGTGAAGGCTTCCGCAGAGCCTTGTACAATCTTAGTAAATGAAGTGGATCTTTTTTTTCTGGGCTCCTCAGCCTTGTCCCAAGCTCTTAAAGCTGCCAAGAGACACTGTTATATAATGGCATCATCGAATTGCATCTGTTCTTGTAGGTCAGATTTTGCCCTTCACCAAGCAATTGATCTTTAATAACATTCATTCCCCTTGCTTCTCCCTCCACCACATCAACTATTGTAACTGTTGACTGGCCTCTAGCACAGCTGTTACCAGACACTCCTAATCTAAGGAATAATTCTATTTTTGGGTATCTCAGTTACTTAATATTTGTGTCAATAAGGGGAATGAATCCCGTAGGAAATAGCAGCCTCTTTGAGATGCCTCAGAGCTATCACTTCTATAAGATGATACACGATCTCATTGTAATCACGAGGCATATGCTGTACATGGGGAAACCCATCGTGATTTTGTAATCCCAGGCCAACCTTCCTCTCGTGGTACAGTTGGCTCAAAATTAACCCCTTCTTTCAAAACAGGTTGTTTTTCTTTGATCTTGTTGCCCTGCATGGCCTCTGCCTCCTCCTGGCTCCCTGTTCCACCCAGAGGCTATGGAGACTTGAAACTGAAAGTGCTAGGCACCAGTGTTAGGAAGACCCTGAGTGACACAGGTTCCCTTTGGGCACTAGCTAAGGGGATATTGAATTCATTAGTCTTTGTACATTTTGATATCAAGTATATTTCATTTAGTTAATGAACTGTAGACTTTATCACAGAACTTTTCAAGATACAGAAAGGTGGAAAGGGTTTGTACGTATCCAAAATTGTGGTTCTCAACCTGGCTAATGCTGTGACCCTTTGATACAGTTCCTAATGTTGTGGTGACCCCCCCAACCATAAAATTATTTTCATTGCTACTTTATAACTGTAATTTTGCTACTTTTATGAACTGTAATGCAAATACCTGCATTTTCCAATTAGGTGACCTCTGTGAAAAAGTTGTTTTGATCTCCAAAGGGTTGCAACCCACAGGTTGAGAACCATTTTGGCCAAGTTATATTATTTCAATCTCTCTCTCTCCCACTACCTGAATTCCTTCCTGCTCTCCCTCTTTCTCAGTGTGTGTGTGTGTGTGGGGGGGGGGGAGAGTGTTCATGTGTATGTGCATGTGTGCAGATACACATCAGCCATGGTGTGCATGTGGCAGTCAAAAGGCAACCTAGGACGTTGGTCTTTACATTCTACCATGTTTGATGTGTCTTTTGACCACCTGGGTAAGTTGTGATAGCTATTTCCAAGCTTACTTGGATTCTTCAGTCTCTGTCTTCCATTCTTCAGCAGGAGCACAGGGGTTCTGGACACATTTGGTTTTACATGGGTTCTTCAAATGAAATTCAATATTTTAGATTGTGGGTCAAGAATTCTACTCATTGAGCCATCACCCCAGCCTTGCCAACTTACTTTTAATAAATAACAATTAAATGATTTTCAACCAGGGCTATAGAAGTGAGAATTTGTATACACTTTCTGTCTCTTGATATTCTTCAAAAGATGGTTGATGTTAAAAACACCCAATTATGACATAGGCTTGACTTTAAAAACATCCAACCAAGTCATGCAAACTCCATTCTTTGACCCACCAAAACATCTGAAAGCAATTTCTTTTCTGTTTTAAACACATGTTCAACTTGGACTACATTTTGAAATAGCTGTGTTTTTCTTCTTCTTAATTTCTTAGCTAGTTTTTCTGGGGAAAATCACTCCATTTCTATTTTATTTAATGTTGAATCTTATTCCAATGCACATCAGCAGTGTTTGCATGGCAGGAGACTAAAAGAATGAGTAATCTGGTCTTGATGCACCAGTTTGGGGATGCTTTATTATATGATTTATCATTCACTCCTTCGATGACTACTCTTTTATTTTTCCTGCTAAGTGTTCCCCCCCTAACATCTCCAAGAGCTTTTGGCATTATTAGGACTCCCCAGTGCCAATACTATGAATGGAGAGAGCATAGTTGTGTGAGTGATGAAAGCCCAGAAGGCTCTACTCTCCCATTCTAAATAGCAACTATCTCTCAAACAGACGCTTTTCACTTAGAAATGTAAATCCAGCCCTTACGTCAGAGGGTTGAAGGTGCTTTCTACTGTTGTTCGCTTGTTGTTAACAGAAGTTTACTTAATCTTAATGAAAAAGCACACCTCTTAGGAAAATATTAGGGGGACAGAACAGAGTTGATATTCTTCCTCTTCCTGATTTTGCCTTTTACACCAGCCTCTAGCAAAAAGGGTTCTTATTTAACCGTGGCTGTTTACCTCAACCTGGCTGAAAGCTCATGCATCATTCTTTGAATAAAATGATTTGTCTTCCTGGATGTAAATTTTTTCTATGCTTTCATCAAATAAGTTATCCAACTTTATTCATCCTTTCCTCCAAAGACACTAAAGGGATTCCTAACCGATTACAGAAACATCCATCAGAGGTTGTTATTTCTGTAGAAGGTGCAAGCATATTCTATCATCTAAGACACTCTTCCTCTTTTCAGTATAATTTCTGTTTTTGCTTAATCTAAATCAGCTTATTGATTCTCCTAAAATACTTGTCCTCATGTCTTGTTTCCATATTTCCCTTTACCCTTGAAAAAAATCACTCCAGGATGGATCCGGAAAAGGGTTGTGGTCACTAAAAAGTACACAATCGTTTTAGGTCCTTTTGTTCCCTCTATAAGTCATGTTGAGTCTGGACCTATCAAAACTTCTTAAGTTCATTCCAACGTTCAAGTTCACCTTGTCAAAGATCAGGTGTCACATTTTGATAGGAAATAGACCCATTTTGCTTACTAAAAACTCTGAAAATTTTTGTTTAAGCTTAGTCTCCCTTTCATCTGTTGGGACTTTTTGACTTGTGAAGGTTCTGGGAAATGGGAAAGAGAAGAAGGCAGGACTGTAGTTTGGGGTGGGACTCTTCCCTTGTTGTTCTCCTGTGTTGAGATGAGAGACTGAGTCTAAGGTGCATCACAGGACCCTCCCATATTAGAATCAGGAAAGCATCACCATTTGAGTCTTGAAGGTACCTCAATGGCTCATATGTTATCTGTTTGGTCTTGTTGCACTGTTGTAAGTGATGGCAGAGCTACTGATGAAAGCTCTACTACCGAGGGCATGGCCCTGAGAGGTTATTTGGGTCCTCCTCTCTTTTGCTACCTGGCTACCATGAGGTGAGTGGCTTCCTTTGCCACTGTCTCACTATAGTCTAGGGGACCCCAGACTGAGGACCAACAGTCTATGGACAGAAGTCTCAGAAACTGTGAGCCCAAACAAACCTCTCCTCTTTTGACTTGTTTAATGCAGTTTGCTAGTGCACTGGAAAACTGACCACACAGAGGGGCAGGGTAAAAAACATTCCCCAGTGATCATGGTAGATGGATTTGGTGGAGGAAGACAGCTTTCTGTATGGTTTAATCAACATATGCTCATGTGTTTAGTGAACAAGGCTCAATCACAGATTTCATGTAATTTTCAAAGTTTATGTGAAGGAGTTGTTTTATACTGACAGTAATCCAAGGCCTGGGATGTCAACCTAGGATCTCTTTGCATGTTGATACCTTGAGTGCATAAAGGAGTCAGACCACTTTTTTTTTTTTGCATTTATGAGTTGATTTCTTCCATATCTATTTAATAAACATTTGCAAAGAGAATTGGACATGCTAGGAACCTGGTAGAAAGAAACTGTCACTTGAAAAATAGATGGCTTAAAGATTGTCAAAGAAATTTTGTTTTATGATAAAAAGTGAGAGTTTTGTTCATCCTAAGAATCTTATTAATGTCCACAGAAAATGATCAGGCAACTTTTTTCCTTGTCTGTAAAATACAATGCTTTGTCTAGAGAATTTTTGCCTTTCTCCAGCTCTGGAATTCTAGTATTCTGTTGTTTCTACCATGATTTCTGTTTCCTGGGACTAAGAATCATAAAAAATTTGCAGCTATGAGATGGACTCCTTGGCCCACTGAGACTGTTACAGGGCAGTAAACCTGGTTTTCTGGGGGTGGTGCTGGGCTTTAAGGTGTTGGAGTTGCCTGCAGCTCTTCTTTATTTTTTTTGGTGTGTGCTGTGTGGGTGAGATGTATGCATTTGGGAAGACATGTGAGCAAACACAGCCATACAAGGGAATGTGGAGGCCAGAGCAAGACATTGGTGCTTTTAGTAAGGTTGTACCTCATTCACTGGAAACAGCTTCTGACTGAACCTGGAACTCACTAGCTAGATTGGCCTGCCATTGAGCTCCCAAGCTCCTGGTTTCCTATGTCCATCCCCAGTTCTGGAGTCATAGGTATGCACAACTAAGATGGCATCTGTGTAGATGCTGAGGATCCAAACCCAGGACCTCATGCTTGTGCAGCCATATTCTTGTCCACTGAACCATCTCTCTAGCCTCCACAGTTTTCCTTCCTTCCTTCCTTCCCTCCTCTTCCTCTTCTCCTCCTCCTCCTCCTCCTCCTCCTCCTCCTCCTCCTCCTCCTCTTCTTCTTCTTCTTCTTCTTCTTCTTCTTCTTCTTCTTCTTCTTCTTCTTCTTCTCCTCCTTCGAGACAGGGTTTCTCTGTGTAACCTTGGCTGCCATGGACTTGCTTTGTAGACCAGGCTAGTCCCAAACTCATAGAGATCAGCTCGCTTCTGTTTCCCCAAGTGCTGGGATTACAGGCATGCGGCACCATTGTTATTTCTAAACACAACTATTGTCCATTTCTTCAGGTCATTGAAGGGTGCTGGTCAAATGATATCTTTCTTCCCCCCACCAAAAAACATTTATATATGCTGTGACCCACAAATACTGCCATGTGTTCCTGTTGCCTAAGCCCTGTCTTCCACATCCTGTAGTGAGAAATGAATAATGGGCTGGAAGTTGAGTCTTTCCTCTAAATAATTGAATACCTAACTTAAAAAAATTGTTTTTGCTTAATCTAAATCAGCTTATTGATTCTCCTAAAATATTTGTCCTCATGTCTTATTTCCATATTTCCCTTTACCTTTGAAAAAAATTACTAAATAATTTAGGTCCTCTTATTGGACAAGGATAAGCTAATTCCACTCCAGGTCAGCTTTGTTCATATTGCTTTGGCTCTCCTTTCACAAGAAAGTTGTAGCAGTTACAAGGACTGTACCCTTCCATGATAATGTCCAAAGCTTGAAAGGGCATTCCGTCCTCATGGGCTTTGTGTCAGGAACAGGATGCTAAGAGAATCAATTCATAAAGAGAACAAAAGTTTACTTTGGCCCACTGTCCTGGGTGTTCACATCCATGCTTATAGGCCCCATTCGAGGGGCTGGATGGCAATGTTGAGCAATGTGCCGCAGAACAAATGGCCCGCCCTTTGGCTAGTATACAAAAGACAGGAAGAGGACAGGGTTTGGGACTCACTATCCTCTTCCAAGGCATACCTCCAATGACCTGGAGATATCCTATTGGAATCTACCTCTTTAAAAAAGGCTTTATACTCCTCCTTCCATACTGGGGACTAAGTCTTTGCCACCTGGACCTCTTGTGAATCATTAAGGATCTAGCATCCCACACCTCTTTTTGTTAGAGAGGAAACCTTTCCTTGAGGCCTTTAGAAGTCATTCTTTTATTGGCAGCTCATCTCCGTATGAATAGCCTATTTGCAAAAGAGGCACGGATAACGGACAAGAGGTAGGCTGTCACACCTGTCTCCTCATCTGTCCTGTCCCTAAAATAGGCAGCTCTAACTTGATGGGAAGGGGTTGGTGGCATTTTGTTCTCATGAACACGTGGAGGGTTCCCTTCTCTCCCTACTCTAGTCTATTGCTCTTACTTTTGGGGGGCCCTGGATAGCCAGTGGTAAAGAGAAGGCTGAGCACGTGACATTTAAAAAAAGGACACAACTGTATTGAAAGGATAACATACTGACAGGAGAGGGCCCAGCTGTGCATTGAACAAGAGGCTGTGGCTAATGGCAGGAGAAAGGTTGTAGAATAAGGTCAGTGGGAATTGTTTGGTCCCTCTGGGCATCAGTAAAATTTGTAACAGATTCTTGTGAAAGCTTGCACCAAGGTGAAAACTGACATGTTACACACATGTAGACTGTTTCAACTCAGATAATTACCCAGAAATTACCTAGAATTATCTCAACTCTCTGACCTACTGCCCAGGGATGGATAATCTTGATACAGATAATGAGATCTTGGCGTCTGCCATTGGGATTTGCTCTCTTGGGGCCAGACATTGCCACACTGGGTGCTATACTATTTTAGAATGTATTTTGTTACCGTCATAATAACAGTATTTAATTTACTCATATCATTGGTTCAAGCTAAGCCAAGATTTTGATGTTGAGTCATGGGGGGGCGGGGTGCATGAATGGGAGCCCAGGCTTGAGAAATGGAGACCTAGGAGAAGTGAGATGTGCAGAAGTTTTCCTGGCACATAGTGGACACTCAGCATTTGTTTCCTTCCCTTCCCTGGATTTCTGATCTAATTGCTAGTTCCCAGAGTTTTCAGCAGAACAGTCTTCCTTCTATTTTGGAACGAACCCTAGTCCTACTGTAGAGGAGAAAGAAGAGAATAACCAGAATTCCAAGATAAAGTCAAAGAAATAGAAACGTACAAGAAAGGTATTCTGTATATGTGATGCGTGGGCTTGGGGTTCTCAGGTGTGTGACCATTCCTGTCTGAGTGAGGTCACTGTGCTAGGAGAGAGCTAATGTAAGGACGGAAACCATACAGAGTTTGTATGAGTCCTTAGAGGCTATGTACTGTTGGAAAGACGAGAAAGAGTGTCGGGAAGCCTTCCTTAGCATGGCATCTATCTCTGAGGCATATCCCTCACCCCTGTTGAGCCACAGTTTTCAGGAACTCTGCTCACTTGAAAGGTGGGGTGGCATAGGAGACATCTGTTTCCTGCTCCCCCCCCCCAAAGAAGTCCTAAATAGATTTAAAGAAATGCCCTACTCATTTACTTGTAGATTTCCCCCCCCTTAGATAACAAGTGTCAAAAGATTTCCAGGATTGCGCCTTTACTTATTATATGAGTTCTTGAGTTTTTCTGGAAATAGGTAGCAAAGCCATTCTACACAGATTGACATGTTAGAAAAGCAGAAAACATCTTACCGGTATCAGGTTTCATTTTACCTCCTTGTTGTCTGTTGCTGTGTTGGGCTGGTTTGGTTTCATGTCCTTTGATGAACCTAGAAAGCAGGGAGATCTGGAAAGCCCTGGGAAGAATTCAACCTAAAACTCTGCTTTGAAACTAATAAATTATGTTTGCAGGCAAGTTTTAGAACATCTGATGACTTTGGAGAGTGAGTTATTCGTGCCTCTGGTAAATGACAGAGTAGTGGGAAACCGATGGCAGAGGCTTTCACAGCACCCACAAGCCTGCGCTGGGACAGAGAGAGACTTCCAAGTCCAAGCCCGCTCTGAATCCATAAGCTGATTCAGCTTCCTGCTTTCTGTCCCTGTCGTCCCTGTCATATTTAGCACCACCCCAGAGGAAAGCCAAGCCAGCTCGCACCCTCCCATGGACTCTCACTCCTGTGATGTTTTGCTCATTTCAGCCCCTGACTCATCCTCCCACGTTGGTGCTCCCGGCCAGCCGTTTTCGCAGGGACGCTGGAATCCTCACTCATAAGGCCTGCAGTCATCCTGTCTTGTCTCACCCGCTCTGTTGGTTCCAGATCGTTTGTTCCACTTCCTTGCCCTACTGAAGCCCAACTCTTCCCTAAGGACAAGATTCTGGAGTAGAGCCAGCTCTTTCTCCCAAGTGCCCCAAATCAAAGGCTTTGGGAGTTTCATAGTTTTAAAAGAGACTTTGGATTTCTAGTGTTTTAAAGTGTTTGAATTTGTAAGGATTAGTGGACTTTTAAAACTGTAACATGTTTTTTATTTGTGATATTAATTAATATGAAATCCTGTGGATGAACAAAAAAAAAAAAAAAAAAAAAAAGGAAAAAAATTATTGAAACAGTGGCATATTCATGTTAAGTGTCCTGCCTAGTTTCATGTTAACTTCATACGAAGTAGAGTCATTTTGGAAGTGGGAATCTCAGTTGAGAACATTGATTGTGTATTTTGAATGATAATTAATGTAGGGGCCCAGCTTGCTGTGGGATGTGCTATCCCTGGGCTGGTGGTCCTGGATGCTATGAAAAAGCAGGCTGAGCAAACCATGAGGTAGCAAGCCAGTGAGAAACAGGACTTCATGGCCTCTGCATCAGCTCCTGCCTCTAAGGTCCTGCCCTGTTTGAGTTCCTGCTTTGCATTCTCTCAGTGGACTATGACCCTGGATGTGTGAACCAAATTAACCCTTTCCTCCCCAGTCTGCTTTTGGCCATGATGTTTTATTTATCACAGCAATAGAAACCCTGACTAAGACAAGAGGCAACTGGAGCTTTCTCTCCCACTTCATTTTCCCATTGGTGTTTGCCTATAAAACCCTCCTTCACATACCCTCATAATACAATCAAAATTCAGTCAAGACTGTTGGAATGAATCATTTCAATTCCAGGGCTGCCTCCGAAGCATACAGATACACGAAAGGGAAGTGTCTCGTTGTTTTGTTTTAAATGGACTTTCCCTCCATTACTTACACAGTATTCATTGCAGAAGTTCCTCAGTGGTGAATTCTTCTGGTGGCCTGTTCTGACCTGTAGGTCATTTAGTCTCAACTTCTCAAAGGCGTATTAGGAAAAATGAAGGAAGTCCTGCCTGCGGAGAGCTCAGGGCAGTGCCTGGAGCATGCACAGCACTCTGTGTGGCTGTTACTCACCGCTAGTGTCTCTTTGTGCCACAATCACTTCCCAACTAGTCTCATTCATCACTCCCCTCCCCTCCCCTCTCCTTACTTAGAGGGATCATGCCATCTTGTGGTTAAGGGCTTCTGCCCACCACCACTTCCCCCATCACACTGAGGACAATATCAAACCCAGGACACCAGGATGAGGCCAGATTGCACAAGGGAGCCCTGCAGAGTTTGGCCCTGCGTGGGTCTGACAGCTTCTCCTCAGTGCTCTCTGTCTTCCCACCCCGTTGGCCTTCTTGGACTCACCATGCCGGCTGCTGCCTCAGAGCCTTTGAACTTGTGCCCCACCAGGAATGTTCATGGTCCAGCAGACTGCCTGGAAGTTGTGAACTGCATCATCTTGTTTATTTTCTTTATGACACGTTCCCTCTGGTCACCTATTTGGTTTCATGGTCATGGCCCACGTCCCTCTACTGGATCCTAATCTTCCTAAGAGCAGCACTTTGGTGCACTAGAGATTAGCATCCTTGGGCCTCAGAGTAGAAAGACCAACTTGGTTTAAGGACACTATAAGTTTTTGAACAGTGAGGGAAAGCATGACCAGGAATGGTTTTAACCAGTGCACCCTGTTCAAAGACACATCACATTCTAGCCAGATGCTGCCACTCTCCCAACACCCTACTTAAAAGAACTCTAGAGCACCAATTACAATGTGGAATTGTTAGGCTCTGATACCTGCCAACCTCTGAGCTGATTTTCCTCTATTCAAAAGAGATCAAGAGGTAAATGGAAATTCTCCCATACCGGTGGGGCATCAAACAAGTGCCCGAACAAACCTCAAAGGGACCGTAGCTTAGGGGGACATCAGAGTTGGCTAAGATGATATGTGGATGATGGTTAGGGACACTGGAAAAAACAAGAGGTGATGCAGGGGCTGTGTTAATTTTTCCTCTGTACCTCATTGCTGGAGAAACCACACTTGCAAGTCCCAGGGAAACCAGGCTCTCTAGGAGCCTCAATCCTGGCTTCCCTGGCAGCCTTTACTTTTTCTTCTCAAATTCAATTAAATCAGCCCTAATGAGTGGCTCTACAGAATAGGAGCTCCTGTTTGCAGAGCTCGGGCAATAATAACAAGTCAATATTAATGAGAATGGTTACTGCAAATGAGAAACATTGATTCTCCCACCCAGGTGGCAGGTAGATCTCTGCTTTCAGGCATCAAGGTTCAGACTGGAAGCTCATATTGTCTCTTGCCGTGGGAGCTTTTCCTGTGTTCTGGCTCCTCTCAATCCAGTTGTTTTGGGTCCACGATTCCTCTGGCTGTTGTCACTACAGAAGTTGCCTGACAAACAGAAGCAATCTCATTTTAGTGGAGACAATAAAATACCTTTCTCTGATTCTGTAGGGCAGGACGAGGGCAGGAGTCTGAGGGTCTGACATGCAGCTCATGTTTACCCTTTGATCGTGTGTCATTTTGTTAGAAGACGACATATGCCGTCCTTTGCTGTGTTTTTAAAATAGATTCAGAGGAAGTGTGGAATTAATCTTAACCTTAAACACATTGAGCCCAGTACTTCCTATCCAACCGTAGAATGCACTATCTGGTTTCCTACACCTCGCCCTTGCTAAGTTTAGGCCCCTTGGGTCAGCTGTTAAGGAGGAAAAGAAGTGGGAGGGGCAGGGCCTCAGGAAGATAAGGCAAGGCACAGCCTCCAGCCCTCTGGCTTACTTCTTTACAGCCTCACCCCCTTCCCTGCTGTGACAGAATGGGGCTAGATGGAAGCGAAGGACCCTGGTGACTTTCAGTGTTTCACAGAGGGATGGGGATATTTCTCTTTTTCTTTGTGTTCTACTTTATCGATCAATCCATTAACAGCACACCTCAGACTGTCTTGGTATTCTCTAGAAAGCACAGCTTTGTCTTGCTTTCTGAAAGCTGGCTTTAAGGAAAGAAGTGATCACATTTCCATTTTACCCACTTTCTGTGGAAGAGGGAGGGAGTGCTGAGCCACAAGGCTTGGAGAATTCGTCTTTTCAGATTTTTTTTCTTCACGTAGGTAAAGTTGTTGAAATAACTCAGCTGTAGCCAAGTCAGTCTATATTCTCCAAATTTTAAAGATATTTATCCTTTAGCCCAGGAAGGTGGTGGCACTCAGAGGCTATTATGTCTTCAGCCTGATTTTCACAGAGCTGGGCTTCTGCTGGGTGTTCACCTGATGCTGCTTGGAGTGATGCTGCATTAGGGTGTGCTGCATTAGAGTGTGCTGCATTAGGGTGTGCTGCATTAGGGTGTGCTGCATTAGGGTGTGCTGCATTAGGGTGTGCTGCATTAGGGTGTGCTGCATTAGGGTGTGCTGCATTAGGGTGTGCTGCAGTAAGGTGTGCTGCACTAAGGTGTGCTGCATTAGGGTGTCCTGCATTAGGGTGTGCTGCATTAGGGTGTGCTGCATTAAGGTGTGCTGCACTAAGGTCTGCTGCATTAGGGTGTCCTGCATTAGGGTGTGCTGCATTAGGGTGTGCTGCATTAAGGTGTGCTGCACTAAGGTCTGCTGCATTAGGGTGTTCTGCATTAGGGTGTGCTGCATTAGGGTGTGCTGCATTAGGGTGTGCTGCATTAGGGTGTCCTGCATTAGAGTGTGCTGCACTAAGGTGTGCTGCATTAGGGTGTCCTGCATTAGCGTGTGCTGCATTAGGGTGTGCTGCAGTAAGGTGTGCTGCATTAGGGTGTCCTGTATTAGTGTGTGCTGCATTAGGGTGTGCTGCAGTAAGGGGTGCTGCATTAGGGTGTCCTGCATTAGTGTGTGCTGCATTAGGGTGTGCTGCACTAAGGTGTGCTGCATTAGGGTGTCCTGCACTAGTGTGTGCTGCATTAGAGTGTGCTGCATTAAGGTGTGCTGCATTAGGGTGTCCTGCATTAGGGTGTGCTGCATTAGGGTGTGCTGCATTAGGGTGTGCTGCATTAGGGTGTGCTGCATTAGAGTGTGCTGCACTAAGGTGTGCTGCATTAGGGTGTCCTGCATTAGTGTGTGCTGCATTAGGGTGTGCTGCAGTAAGGTGTGCTGCATTAGGGTGTCCTGTATTAGTGTGTGCTGCATTAGGGTGTGCTGCAGTAAGGTGTGCTGCATTAGGGTGTCCTGTATTAGTGTGTGCTGCATTAGGGTGTGCTGCAGTAAGGTGTGCTGCATTAGGGTGTCCTGCATTAGTGTGTGCTGCATTAGGGTGTGCTGCAGTAAGGTGTGCTGCACTAAGGTGTGCTGCATTAGGGTGTGCTGCATTAGTGTGTGCTGCATTAGGGTGTGCTGCAGTAAGGTGTGCTGCACTAAGGTCTGCTGCATTAGGGTGTTCTGCATTAGGGTGTGCTGCATTAGAGTGTGCTGCATTAAGGTGTGCTGCATTAGGGTGTCCTGCATTAGGGTGTGCTGCACTAAGGTGTGCTGCATTAGGGTGTCCTGCATTAGTGTGTGCTGCATTAGGGTGTGCTGCAGTAAGGTGTGCTGCACTAAGGTCTGCTGCATTAGGGTGTTCTGCATTAGGGTGTGCTGCATTAGAGTGTGCTGCATTAAGGTGTGCTGCATTAGGGTGTCCTGCATTAGGGTGTGCTGCACTAAGGTGTGCTGCATTAGGGTGTCCTGTATTAGTGTGTGCTGCATTAGGGTGTGCTGCATTAAGGTGTGCTGCACTAAGGTCTGCTGCATTAGGGTGTTCTGCATTAGGGTGTGCTGCATTAGAGTGTGCTGCATTAAGGTGTGCTGCATTAGGGTGTCCTGCATTAGGGTGTGCTGCATTAGGGTGTGCTGCATTAGGGTGTGCTGCATTAGTGTGTGCTGCATTAGGATGTCCTGCATTAGGGTGTGTTGCATTAGAACGTGCTGCATTAGAGTGTGCTGCACTACAGTGTGTTGCATTAGGGTGTTGTATTATGGTCATCTAGTGCAGGTGAGCTGAACCTATGATGTGGACCCAGTTCCATGTTTCAGTGGAGGGTGGGACTTTATGGATTTGCACGCCCTTCAGCTGCCACTAGTTTCCCAGGCCTCAGCCTAGATGTCACCACCCTTTCTCTCAGAGGCCAGGTGTCTACTTTTCACAGAGGCACAGACAACCACCGAGAGCAGAGTTTTTGCCTTCCCAGACAAAGAGCTCCCATGGAACCTGGAGAGGAGTTTTGTAAAGCAAACATTGGAGGAGGAAAACCTGCCCTCAACGAGAGCAGCATTACCTGTTAAATGCACAGTGAAATGTTTAGAGACTAAATAACATGAATTCTCCCAACTTCAAGAGCCTCCAGCTCTCTAATAACTCACTTGTGAACACCCCTTTCCCATGTGTGTTTTGTGTGTGTATGTCCAGTAGAATTTTGCCTTCACGGCATGTGAATCCTACCTGTTTTCATATCAGGTAGACAAAAATGAAATTTCATAAGTGAATCTTTACTTGTTGAGTGCTTTTGTTCAGATTCTCACCCCCTCCTTTTTTAAGGGGATCCCAGAATGTTTCAATTAGATGCTAGTAAACGCAGAAAGCAATCTTTCCCCCAGTCCTCATGTCCTCCCCATCAGTGGCTTTCAGCCACTTCTTTCTGTCTGGTTCTTTAAAGTGTCCCTGGTGGGCTGCTGGTGGGTCTGTGTGCCTCTGACACCCACACACTGCAGGGACAAGCTTCTCTTGGGCATTTGAGACCACTGGGGCTCAAACTTTTCTTAATTGCTGTATCTTCAATGACTGTCCTTTTATCACGGTGCAGTGACACATTTTTTTTTTTTTTAACAGAATTGATGGGATAAGATGAGCTGCCAGGTCACATTGGAGGGGTGCGACTCAGAAGGGAGCCACTCAGAGGCCTGCACCCATGATAGCTTGGTGGCACTTGTTTTTATGAAATGCTTTCACTTTATAGACTGTTTTATTACTCCTGTCACTGTGAAAGATGAACTAATAGCACCTGTTTTGATTCATATAAAAATAAAATAAGAAAAAAAAATAAAAATCTGTAAAAGTCTATAAAATCATATGACTATTTCACGGATGTATTTCTTGGCCAAAAGCCATTCTTGGTTCTAAGTCATAAGCAATGAAGTTTGAATGAATCAGGAGACAGTGAGTGTTGTACATATGTTCCTGTCATTGCAAATGGTTTTAATTTGTCATTCTTCCCACACTTGAATTTGGAATACACTTAGGAGAAAGATGTACATACGCTATAAAGGATTTGAAATTACAATTCAGAAAAATGGGCTTAGTAAATGTGAACACGATAGATTCCACAGCACGCTAAAGGGGTCCCAGTAGGCAGAGCACATTTGTCAGCATCCTTTCCTGAGCCTTCTGCTTCAAAGCCAGTTGGCTTCCTGTTGGCTTCAGGTAATGGAAAGATTATGGAGTGGGAAGAAAGGATAAGCCTGATATGTTGGTTTCCTGTGGCTACTGTTTCAAATTCTCTCTCTCTCTCTCTCTTTTTCTCTCTGTCTCTGTCTCCCTGTCTCTGTCTCTGTCTGTCTCATCTCTGTCTCTCTCTCTCTCAAGCTACACAAAGTTATTTTATAGTTTGGGAGTCCAAAAGTCAGAAATAACTCTTCAGAGACTAAACTCAGCAGGGCCTGCCCTCCTGCCACCTCTAGAGACCCATTTCTTGCCCCTTCCCCATTTTAGGACATACCCACATTCGTTGCCTTGTGACCTCATGACTCTAATCTCATACAGCCTTGACTGCCAGCCCTGCTCTTCTCTGAGGAGGTCCATTGTGATGCCATTGGGTTTCTGAAAAGCTCGGCGCTGTTCCCAGGATGGCTCATCAGCCTCTTTTGTCACCTGTCACTTATTTCTCAGTGGCTTTTGGATCAGATCCCCCTCCTTATTACATAAGTTGAAGTAGTCTTCTGGCTTTCAGATGAGGGGAGGTGATGATGCTTGGGTGGTCTTTGTGGGGATAGGGCAGGGAGACACAGGGATGTCTTAGGCCCTTGGGGACTTATGAGCAGAGGCATAGTTTGCCGTTTGGCCAGCATTTTGTCTCTCTCTCTTTCAGGTGAGCATGGGTGGAACTATGTGGAGCACAGCAGTAGTTCAGCATTAGAAGCCTGCATACTGCACCTGTGACTCAGAGCAGCTGGGTCTCTGTGCAGCTAGCATGTGCTCCTGACAGAGGTTTCGCACAGCCCAGGACCATTAAGTGGAAGTTGGCAGAAGCACCTGTGAGAAGGGGCTTGACTTCCAGCCAGGATTCTTCAGCTTACATTTTCCTGTTTACACCCTTTATGATCTTCAACAAATCTCCGTGTTCCCTAGCGTGGATCCATGATTATGAGAGTGGAACAGTGACACTCAACATTAAGGCTGGCATCAAGGCTAGATGAGGGTAATGTTTGGAGAAGCATTAAAAATCCATTTGTCTTCAATTCTATAAAGAGTTCTAGAAATACTGGGGCCCCCATCCATGGGCTGTCCTAAGTCGTTGGCTTCCTGGATATTTTAGCCTTCAGGAATAGATTGGCATCAAACTGTATCCAATTACAAGTTTGGCTTAGAAAGAAAACTAGGAACAGGGAAACAGAGGTGCACAGACTCTAGGGTGGATGGCTTGAGCTATGCTAACGGACCTAAATTAAACTGACGTGGTTGGATCCAAAAGAGCAAGAAAGAGGCAGTGAAAGGTGAGGCTGAGGAGTTAGGGCCAGGCACGTAGAGCGCGGTAAGGGTTTTAGGTTTTATGCTAGGAGTCTGGGGAGGCTACTGAAGGAGTTTTGATATCCAACATGGATGTGTGTAGGATGGAGACAGACCACTCTTAATGCTGCACGGAGAACAGACTGGGGAGAGGTGTAGGTGAGGTAGAAGAGAAAGGCCTGGCCCCGCTTTGGTAAAAGCCCAGATGGATGCCTGCAGCAGGGAATGTGCAATGAGGGAGAAGCTGGGGTGCAACGAGGGCAGAGAGCACTGGGGGAGACCTGGATTGCTCGACTGGTGAACAATTGCAAATTTGGTGCTGGACACAGAGAGATGGATGCGCTTTGGAGACACCTCAGAAAAGATGTTCCTGGCCACCTGGGAGAGGTCTGCTGTGGGGCTGGAATGTTGTACATCACAGACTTATAAACAACGAACCTCTCTGAACTGATAAGGCCTTTTAGACAAGTTAATGTGTGTTAGTCTGCATCAGACAAGGCTCTAAGCATGTTACTGTACTAACTCACTTAATATCTGTAAATGCCTCCAGAGATGGTTTTTCCCACTTTACAAACGAGGAGATGGAGACACCAGAGCTATCCCAGACCTTGTTCAAGGTCAAACAATTACCAAGGCTTAGAACCAGGATGCAAACACAGCCTGGCCCTAGCAACAGCAGTTCTGACCGCTTCAGCCACCATCTCTTGGTGAGTGACTCAGAACAGTCACAAGACCTACACTGGTTCTGTTACAGGACCCGGCTCTATCTCGTGGTCTTTGCCACCTAAGCTGCACCATCGACTTTCAGGGGCCAGGAGATGTTGGTGTTTCCGGTTGCCATGGTTTGTACATATTCCTCACCTGCTGGAATCTCCTGCTCTGAGCGGCAGCTGCCGGGGTCTGCTGAAGGACACATGCCAGAGCCCCAGAGAAGCCCGCGGAGCAGAGGCTCCAGTGTACAGCTGCGGGCGGTAATTATCTTTTCAAGCAAAAACATGTTTGAAATGTTGGGGTTACCACAGGGCTCTGTCTCTTTCAACAGGAGGGAGGCTGATTCCTCACCCCCCAAACAAGGCAACTGCTGCCTGGAGTAAAACTTTGGTCGTTGTTTGTAAGCCAGAAAAACTTGGCTCCACCCATCTTCGTTGGACCCAGAAGGTGTGAAAGATGCGTTGCCATGGCAAAAGGTCTACCAACTTCCTCGGCAACCCTAGCAGAGGTTCAGCCCCGGCAGGATGCCTTCAGTGAGTAATAACCTCCTGCTGCGGGGGTGCAAAACCCATGCCTAGAGTGAGTGGGGACCTGGGAAAATTATATAAACGTTGGATCAGAGATATGTGTAGACAGCTCTGTTGTCCTAGTGTTTCTGTACTATCGCAAGGGCCATGTCCTTTCCTGGAGCGTTGTCGCAGCTGGCAACTGCTTCAGTCTAGTAGCTTAAAGCCCCATAAAATGATTAGATAAGTATGAAGGTGGGATCAAGTTTGTCAGTCTGGTGGCACAGCTGAAGCACATTAAAGGCAGTGAGCACTCAGTCAGAGGGAGGAAGTATCCCCCGTATTTACCCCCTCCTGCCAACCAAGAGGTGCTAGCCACCCTCACAAGGAAGAAAAGGGTGGAGGAAGTGCTTTCTGCTGTACTTGCCCCTGGCATGTCCTTTTGAAGCTCTTTTGCTTTCCACAGCCCACAGCTGAGCCACTTGATGGAAAATGATGTCAGGATGCCCAGTGGATGAGGTGGTTGCCCAGCATGGTTGAAGTCATAGGGTGGATCCACAGCATGGTATCAAACTGGGCATTGTAGTGCATACCTGTCAAAGACAGAGGCATGAGGACTAAAAAGTTCAAGGTCAGGCTCACTTACATAGTGATTTGGGGTCTAGCCTGGGCTGCACTGAGTTCCACCCCATGGGAGAGAGCCAACCCATGAGTCCCTATCTCAAAAGAACAAACAAACAAACAAACAGGAAAAAGAAAGAAGCAAGTCAGGGTTCAGAGGGCATATAAAACAACCGTTTCAGTACAACAAAAGTTGAGCGCTTACTTATATGTGCTCATTTCAAGGGCAGAAAAGAAGCACAGACCGTCTCAGGCCTTCCTCAGGAGGATTATAGTGATAGATCCAAGGCAAACTG
Source organism: Acomys russatus (assembly GCF_903995435.1). Classification (NCBI taxonomy): domain Eukaryota; kingdom Metazoa; phylum Chordata; class Mammalia; order Rodentia; family Muridae; genus Acomys; species Acomys russatus. The sequence goes on from NC_067159.1 coordinate 12,078,173, forward strand.
ACTGAAGACACAGCACACTGAGACGCTGGTCTGTGATAAGCTTCCAGAAAATCTGGTAGAGCTCTGAAAGAGATGTTGAAGGAGGGAGAAGAAGACGTATGGTCGGCAGTCTTAGCTCCCCACCTTGGGTCTAATATCTCCATATCTGATATCAGGTCCTTTCAGGTGACCAACGTTGTCTCGGGAAGGAGTCCTTCAACAGGGTCTGTCTACCACCTAGAAGGAGGCCATGTGTTAAAGAGGTTCTCAGTGTGAAGTGGACTTACTGACAGTGGGGAGTTTCTTCTCACTCAAAGGTTTTATTTTTCAAACTCTTAAAGCAGTCTTTCTTGTCCCTGTCTCTGTCTATGTGTCTGTCTGTCTGTTTCTTTCTCTCTCTCTCTCTCTCTCTCTCTCTCTCTCTCTCTCTCTCTCTCACAACTATAGCTTAGCAAGCGGTTGCTGAGTAAATGATATGCAAAGATAATTTGAGTCTAAATTTTTTGTGTTGGGGATTGGATACTGAGCATCTCCTAAATATAGCATCATATAGAAGATTGACACTTGATAATAATACTAATAGATGTGATAGGACTGTCAAATTATCATGAAATACATGTTTTGCACATACAGAGAACCCTTTGAGGAGAGGAAGAGTACCAGAGGGATGGGAGTGGGGACAAAGGAGGGCAATAGGGCACAAATGTGAGTAAATAATACAGTGATATGCATGACAACATCAGAAAATATGGGCCAGACTGCATGGCTCATACAGCTAGATAGAACTTTAAAAATATTTTTTTCTCTTTTAAGAATTCTTTAAAGTGTTTTTATTTGTGTGTGTTTATTGTGCATGGTGCGTGTTTCATAAAGACATGTTCTTTGTTTCTTTTTTTTTTTTTTTTAATTTGTTCACTTTACAACCTGATTGTAGCCTCCTCCCTCGTTGTCTCACAATCCCATCCTCCCTGCATCATACCCTCAACCTCCCTCCCCTAGTCCTCAGAAAGGGAAGCCCTTCTCTCCTAACATCTGACCTGAGCTTATCAGGTCTCATCTGGACTGCCTGTATCCTCTTCCTCTGTGGCCTGGCAATGCCACGCTGCTAGGGGGAAGTAATCAACGTGTGGGCAGCAGAATCCATGTGAGAAGTAGTTCCTAGTCCCCATATTATGGGACCCACAAGGAGACTGTGTTGCCTATCTGCTACATCTGAGCAGAGGGTCTAGGTCCACACCACGCATGATCCTTGGTTGGTGCATCAGTCTGCAGCACTCTCCTCCATCGCTGGGATTTGTTGGCTCCATTGGGCTCCTTGTGGTGCTCTTGACTCTCCAGGCCCCTCTGTTCCCCAACTCTTCCATAAGACTCCCTGTGCTCCACCCTGAGTTTGGCTGTTTGTGTCAGCATCTGCTTGCTTTCAGAGGACCTAGGCTTCCTTCCTGTTCTTTCTCTTCGACTGCTTCCGGTGTCTATTCTATTTGTCCTTCTGATTGAGAATTAAGACAAGATATTTCAAGTGCTTAACTCCGTTTTCCTTGCCACAACTGCCAGTCTTTTCCTTCCTCCAGCTTCCCTCTGCTTTCATGTCATATCTATCTATAAATGATTTCATATTGTTCTATAAAATCTAGGATCTACAAGTGAGAGAGAGCATGTGATATTTGTTTTCCTGAGTTCTGCATAATATGATGATTTCAAGTTTAACTTATTTCCCTGGAAACAATATGATTTTTCCTTCATAATTGAAAAAGATAAAAATTATACAAATATATCTACATATGTACTTAATTTTTAAAGATATGTTTTAGTTGAAATATAATGACGTCACTTCTCCCACCCTCCTTCCCTCCCTCCAGCCCTTCCAGGTACCCTCCCTAGAACTCCTCCCATTCCCAAGTTGATAGCCTCGTTTACTTTGATTATCATTGTTGCATACATATATATTTATGTGCATGTATATGTTTGCAGAAATATGTACAAATGCAACCTGCTAAAATCCATTTTTGTTGTTGGTGTGTATATGATTTCATGGCTGACCATTCTACATTAGTTAACCCAGGGCTCATGCCTGGGAAAGCTACCTCTCCATCTTTCAATAGTCGTGAGTTGCCTGCGGTTCTAGGCGAAGGACCTCATGGACTTTTCTCCTTCTACACTAAATCCATTGATATTGCTGTTGTGTAGGTCTTGTCCATGCAGCCATTTCTAGGAGAGACTATTTCAAGGCAGAGTTCCTGCTATCTGGTTCTTAAAGCCTTTCCACTCTTTCTGCTCCATGAGACACAGACGCAGGAGCCATAGTGTAGATGTATCTGCTGGGGCCGGGCTCCAATAGACACATTTTTTCAAGTCATGACTTTCTGTGATGGTCAACTGCTCTAAAGAAAGGCCTTTTTGATGAAGTGTGGTAGTTATACTTATCTGTGGGTATGAGAATAAAGCTAGAATATATTAAAGAACTCTGATAGCCTAGCAAAGTGAGCGATTCTACAGACCAATATCCTTGATGAACAAAAGCCTCAGTAAAATACCAGCAAACTAGATACAAGCACATACAAGGAGAAGCCACGGTCCCTCCCAGCTGCAGCATCGGTGAACCACAATAGTAACCAGTGTGGCGAGATGAGCATAACAATTCACTAAGTAGCACTCACATACTGCTGGCAACTAACAGCGCTCTAATTGGACTTTGAGCCCACCCAACAAGAGGGAAATCATGCCTGGTACTGGAAACCTAGCCAGTTTCCCAGAGCTAGTGAGGTCATGAACCTTTAAAAAAATGTTATTTATTTTTAAGATAGGTAGTACTAGCCAAAAAAAAAAAAAAAAAAAAAGAAAAGAAAAGAAAAAAAAAATCAAATATTTCAAGGCAATCTGCTTCCTACCTCTGTCTTTCAATTACTCAGTATGTGTCTCCTAAAGTAGCCTTTGTTACCAGTGACTTACACATTCCCCTAGAAAGAGACACATAAAGAAGGGTGTGTGTGTGCGTGCACACACTAGCACATATGTGTGTTCAGTGATGGTTTACACAGTGCTCTAAGAAAGTTATTTTGGAAATTCTTCCTGTCATTGTTTGATTAAATGAAATAGTACCATAGTATTGACATCCAACATTCTTATGCATACTGTGTATATATATATATATATATATATATATATATATATATATATATATATGTATATATATATATAATTTATAGAGATACTACACTTTTTAGTATATGCTACATATGTGTGAAACTAGGCTATATTAGGATACATTGTTCTCTGCATACTTAAACTATAAATAATTTTCCCCACAATTTACTTAAGCTCAAATTGGTTTAATTTGAAGTCACCATCATTTTCCCTTTCCTGTGAAACCCCATAGGAACGAGGATTCTGTTGTTCGTCAGTACAGCACACCACACTTAGAACACTAATGTGCTGGACAGTTTTATGCCAACCTGACACAGTCTAGAGTCATCTGAGAGGAGAGAAATCTCAAGTGAGAAAATGCCTCCATAAGGTCAGACTGTAGGCAAGCCTGCAGGCATTTTCTTAATTAACGATTGGTGGGGGAGAGCTCAGCCCATTGTGGGTGAGGCCATCCTGTGCTGGGGTTCTAGGTTCCTCAGGAAAGCAGGTTGAGCAAGCCAGGTGGAGCAAGCCAGTAAGTAGCTCTCTTCCATGACCTCTGCATCAGCTCCTGCCTCCAGGTTCCTGCCCTATCTGAGTTCCTGTTCTGACTTCCTTCAAGGATGAACAGTCCTGTGGAAGTGTAAGCAGAATAAACTCTTTCCTCCCCAAGTTGCTTTGGTCACGGTATTTCATCACAGCAACAGTAACCCTAACTAAGACAAACAGGAACATGTCAAGTGCTCAAGAAATATTTGGTGATGGTATGAATAAATTTTAGGGGAGATTTAAAATGTTTATTTAAAATCCTTTACTTAGAACTAAAAAATTAAATTGCTTTCTGTGATAACAGCAACACACACACACATACACACAGACACACAGACACACACACACACAGACACACAGACACACAGACACACACACACACGCATTTCAAACAGGAAAACAGAGCAGGAAGCATCACACCCTGCTATAGACTTACACTGCATATTTTGATCTCTTTCCTCTATTGATATTTTAATGTACTTATAATTTACTTTTCCACAATTTTAAAATATTGCTTTTCCCCCCAGAAAACTATTTTTTCCATATGAAAACTGGAAAAAGTTTAAAAATATTTACGCTTGAGGCAGGGTTGCATGGAGCTCAAGCTAGCCTGAGATTTGCCGTGTAGCTGAGCATAACTTTGGGCTTCTGATCCTCTTGCCCCATCCATCAAATGCTGAGGTTGTGGGCATGCACTGCGACAGATGGCTTCTATGTGCTGCTGGTTACTGAACCAAAACATGGCATTTTAGGCAAGGACTCTTCCAACTGAGCTCCAGTCCTTCATAAGCATGATCTGAAATAGAAATAAATTATTTAAATTATTATTTTTTAAAAAATTTTTAAAATTAATTTATTCTTGTTACATCTCAATGTTTATCCCATCCCTTGTATCCTCCCATTCCTCCCCCCCCCCATTTTCCCATTATTCCCCTCCCCTATGACTGTTCCTGAGGGGGATTACCTCCCCCTATATATTCTCATAGGGTATCAAGTCTCTTCTTGGCTACCTGCTGTCCTTCCTCTGAGTGCCACCAGGTCTCCCCCTCCAGGGGACATGGTCAAATGTGAGGCACCTTATTAACATACATTTTCTGTTGTCTTCCTGAACATGTAGGCTTTATCTTTTTCGTTTCTTTTCTTTTTTGTTTTTTTTTGTTTTTTGGTTTTTTTTGCATTGGCTTGATATGAGGATAGTGTCAAGAGAAAGACAGGGGTATCTAATATTGCTAATGTTCCTGTTAACAGGACCATGGTACACAGAAGGAAGAGATTGCTTCATTTCTGTGGCTATTTCCCTCTCTGTATCACATGGTGCAGCCTGGATGACCTAGACAGCACTGTGTTTAACGGTATAGAGAAACACTACTTTTCTCCTCCACAGTCAAGCATGAGCATATAGCCCAGTGGCTGCAGCATATAACACATGAAAGCTCTCTTTTCATGTCCAGAGGAGAAAAGAAACAGAAAAGAGAGAAAAAGAAAATGGAAGAATTAAATGTGCCTCCCAATTTGCTGTGCACCTTGCAAGTTGAGGGCACAAATAGCCTTCTTTCAGCAGGCTCCTGTTTCTCCTTGCCAGTTCCTCTTTTGGACTTTAAAGAGGGGACACTTGGGCATGGCATGTTAATTTAAGCTAATTTAGGGGGAGAGACGGGCGATCAGATAAGACTTTCATTTTTAAAAAATGTCTTATTGGCACTTTGTAGAATACCACTGTCCTTGCCGGGGGTTGAGTGAGGCCAGTGGCCTTTGATGGACTTGCTATGGAGGAACAAGGTCATTTTGCAGGAAAACCTAGGGTGGACTGTAAGGCTAGGGGCTGGCTATGGGCCATGATGACTGCTTAGAGATAGTAAGCCATTGGGAACTAAGATGTAGCCTGTTCAGCCAAGGACTCAGGGCTTAGCCTAGGCAGGAGATGAGACTGGGCTGAGCTAGTGGCATCTGTATCAGTGGATGCCAGCAAGAGCTGAGTACCCTGGGGTCTACTCTGGAGACCAAAGGAGGAAGCTAACGCATTGCTCTAGGGCTCTTCTTTTCTGGCATCAGAGAACACAGAAAATGCCCCTATAACTGGATACCATCTGAATGAGGGAGACAAGGGAGTGAACTGTAAATGATGGCGTGGTGCTTTGTATTTGATTGCTAATCATTTTGCTCCTCAAGGTCTGCTTGCTATCTTTATGAGCAGACATCAACGTACCCAAAATCATACTGTGTAACCTTGCTTCCAAAATTATCCTGATTGGCTAAATAAGGTTGCCTACACACCTGGGCAGGGCAGAAGTGAACTAGGCAGAATTAAGTTTCATGGGCTGGGAGGACAGAAGTATGGGAGAGACGGGTTAAGAGAGAGGAGAAGGAGATGGGAGACCCCATGGGTTAGCATAAAGAAGAGCATGTTACTCTGAGGATTGGTGTGACTGGGGAGAAGAAGGCCGGATGGAAAGCATGTGCAAGTATTTATATTATTTTGGATGGGAAATAGCCCAGATAGGAATGGCTAGAGAAAAATGACATGGGATGTGGGACTGGGAGATAATGAGGTATTTTAGGGGGTTAATATGTGCCCAGCTTGACTCTTGGTAAGAGAAATATAGGAGATGGGGAAATAGAAGGATCCAGAAGATCTTAGAAACCAACAAGAAGAACATCGTATCGGGTGGATCAGGGCCCATGGGAGTCTGTTCAAACTATTGCACTAACCAAGAACAATACAAGTAGTAAACATCGCACCCCTACTCTGATCTAGCCAATGGACAGGACATTCTCCACACTTAGGTGGAGAGCAGGGACTAACTCTGGCATGAACTCTGGTGTCCCATATTTGATGACCTCTCCTTGGTGGGGAGGCCTGGTGGCACTCAAAGAAAGAATAAGCAGGTTACCAAGATGAGACTTGATAGCCTATGACCATAAAGTGGGGGAAGAGATCCCCCTCGGTCATAGACCTAGGGGAGGGGAATAGGGTGAAAGTGGGAGGGAGGAAAGAATGGGAGGATACAAGTGATGGGATAACAATTGAGTTGTAATCTGAATAAAGTAATTAAATAAAAATTTAAAAAATTGCCCAGCTCCTGGTGAAATAAAGCTTATTAAAAATCTGTGAGGTGTCTATCTTTTTTAAAAAATTAATTTATTTTAATTTATCCAGATTACAACCTGATTATTATCATTTCAGTGCCTGTGTCTTTTATTGACATGAAAGTGGTTGAATAACCACCAAAATAATTATATGTATTAAACAATAAACATTAATAGCTAAATACTAGCCTTGATCTTTAAAATTACTGCATAGCCCTAAATTACTGACACAAATTAATATTTAAACCAGACAAGACAATGCGTTCATTCTATATGTCCAGTCAGTAGAGTAATACAGAGAAATATGAGACTAAGAAATTGCAGATTTTTGGCATATAGGCAACGTAATGTATATCAAATTTGTTGTCCTACTAAGTATTGACAGCATCCTTCTGCAAGACTCGTTCATGCTGAATTTACTTAGTGACTTCAGATTGAAAATCGAGTTATTAGAATTACAGCTAGTGCATTATTACAAGTGTTGCGTGAACATCCTGCTGTATTTATATTAGTAGTCTTAAGTGATCACCAATTAACAAGACTTAAATAAAACCATCACTGGGAGTGTGGACTTGCTAATGAAGGAGATCGAAGTGTTCCTATGCTAAGGTGACGGGTGAGTTCCTGACAACATGGACTAATGCCGTGGAGTGACAAATGAGACCCATTACATTCTCTTCAGTAGAAATACATAGAACTTTACAAGTACGGGAGACAGAGACAAGAGAGAAAATGGTCAAGTGAAGTGTACAGTTGAAAACCAGAGCCAAATGTGAGGCACCAGAGTACGTGAGAAAGTCATATCACACTCTCCACTCAACTGTGGAGAATATTCTGACCATTGGCTAGATCTGGGAAGGGGTTTAAAGTTTACCTCCTGTATTGTCCTTGGCTGGTGCCTTAGTTTGAGCGGGACCCCTGGGCCCAAATCTGCCTATCATAATGTTCTACTTGTAGATTTCTAGGACCCTCTGTATCCTTTTATTTTGCTATTCTCCCATGCGTCTTTCATTTAGAGTCCCAGTAGGATGCCTTCCCCTCTGTCCCAGTTTCCTGGTAAGTGAAGGCTTTCGTGGGACATGCCCCTTTGGTCTAGTATGCAGATATAAGTGAGTATATACCATTTGATTCTTTCTGCTTCTGGGTTAACTCACTCATTATGATCATTTCTAGCTCAATCCATTTATCCACAAATTTCGGGAATTCCTTGTTTTTAATAGCTGAGTAGTATTCCATAGTGTATATGTACCACAGTTTCTTTATCCACTCTTCTATTGAGGGAGACCTGGTGGCACTCAGAGGAAGGACAGCAGGTAGCCAAGAAGAGACCTGATACCCTATGAGAATATATAGGGGGAGGTAATCCCCCTCAGGAACAGTCATAGGGGAGGGGAATAATGGGAAAAAAGGGGGGGGGGGAGGAATGGGAGGATACAAGGAATGGGATAAACATTGAGATGTAACAAGAATAAATTAATAATAAAAAAAAAAATAAAAAAAAAAAAAAAAAAGAAAACCAGAGCCAAGCTCAGAGAAGCAGCCAAGAGAGTGTTAGGGCCAAGTGGAGACCGCAGTGGATTTCATTTCTGTTCTGTTGCATGTCTCCAGCTATTGTCCTAGTCTCTGATAAGACACTCACACAAGGACATCATCAATGATAGTTTTATTTTGTTGGCTTATTGGTTAGGGGTGGTGAATATCAAGGGGACGGTTAAATTAAATGTTCAGATCAATACTATGAGGAACAACTACCACAAAATTGATGGTTGGATGATTCGTCTTGAGTCAGAAAGAAAGAATCACAACACAAGCGCGACCCTGAAGCTGGGAGTGACTAGAAGAGGATGGACACCCACTCCTAAGCTAGAAGTGGTTCAGAAGCCATGGGCAATTCCAGCCAGTAGAGTAGGGTACTGAGTCAGTCTTACTGTGTTACCAGAGTCTGGGAGACACCATTTGGCAAGTGGGGGTCTATGTGTGTCTTTGTTGGCATCATACAGTGAAGAGAGAACCTCCCTTCAGTTGTTTTGGGGCTTCCCTGATCTTTAGTGCCCTTACCAGAGGGCCAAACCTATCTATGCTGGGATGAAGATACTTCCTGGGAGAAAATAGAGGAATATAATCTTGGACTTCTACCTTATTTTAGGTGACATAATTTAGTAAGCCAATTGACTCTTCAAAGATGACTGTATTCTCCATACTATGCCAAGTCTAAGCTAATTTGATCATTCTTATCAGGGAAGAAACTAATTTCATGGGTAGTTTAAGCTTACTTGTCGGTTCCAGCCTAAAACTGGGGTATGTATGTATGTATGTATGTATGTATGTATGTATGTATGTATGTACGTGCCTCCTCTCAGAGTCTGTACTAGGATGTTTATTAGTTGCAAAGACCATGCTTCCACAAGAGGTGGTTCCTTTTGTAGTGGACAACATCACCTGTTCTCTCACAAGTCTGTTTCCAGTGAAAAAACACTGCTTACCATCACACAAGTGTGTTTCACGTTTTACACTTGGCATAAAAACAAAAACATGTTTATATCCACTATACCTCCCTTTCCTCTCCTTTCTTTTCTTTTTAAAAAATTTTTAAAATTATTTTACATGTACATTTATATCATTACACATAAAGACAATAAACTAAATAGACCAAGAAGAACCAAAGAAAAATCAGGAATTATAAAAGTGTTATATTCATCATGTTTTGGCTATTTCAATTTGGCACCCTTGAAGGAAGCATTGCTCTTGCCTTATTTTCTTTGTTTCTTCTCAGTTTTGTTAAGAGTCTCTTTGCTCAATACATCATCCTCAATACAGGTCAAGCCTGCCTGGCTTGTAGCTATGTTTATTCTTAACCCAGTGAGGCCTGTAGTGATAATGCAGCTCCTTGCAGAGTGAGAATGGCTTACAGTACATGTATCTTTAGGCAGACAGACTTTCATCAAAGCGTCCTAAAACTGGAAAAAAAAAAAAAAAAAAAAAGGATAAGTTATCACATCATATGATTCACAGAGTCTGAACAGGACTGTCAAAACAGGCTCAAACGTAAAGCAGAGGACACAGAGTAGCCCACCAAAAGCATTAAGCTTAATTTTCTAAATGACTAAGTTTTATAAAGTGCTGACAAGTTTGACTAGAATATCTAGAATCCGAGTCTATTCTACATTTCTTCACTCTTCCTCTAAGCATCAGCTGAGAGCTAAAGACCCCGCCCAGTACCTCCCGGTTCCCTACACCTGCCAGTAAGCCTGGAGTCACAAGTGGCCTGATAACCTGACTGCAAGCAACTCGAAGCCTGGCACAACTGTACAGCATGAAGCCCTTGGGAGGATGGCAATAAACCTAGTTGGCAGGCTGCCACTTTCCTAGCAATGGAGCACGGAGATAGAAAATACATAAAGGGAGATTAGGAAGAAAACCACAACCACAGTGCTCTTTGTTGCTTTTGTGTTGTCCAGAAAGCAGAGTGGAAGGTGGGGGGGGGGGGCGCAGAGATGGGAGAACACTCCTGCCATATCTGTAGAGCAAGTATCCATAGGATGCTTCCGTGGGCCAAAACCCATTGCTGAGGTTTTCAAGAGATGAACTTCTCTTCCTTCCTCCCTCCTTCCCCATCTTTCTCCCTCTTTCTTTTCTTCCCTCCCTCCCTCCCTCCCCCTTCCTTTCTTTTGACCCAGTGTCTCTTGCATTTAGTAATGGATGAGATCTCTATACTCTACTATGCCTTAGCATTTCAGATAATGTCTAATATATAACAAGGCAAACTGTGGATAAGGACATGAGATTTTCATTATCTCCTTTATGGCAAACAGGGTTTCATGTCATTACAAATAGGGGCAGATGTTTTCCTATCTTCCCTCCTATTCTATAGGTAAGGAATCTGAGACCCAGGGGTTTATTTTTCTCAAGGTTAAACAGATAACAGAATCAAAACTCATGATTCTTGAGCTAGACTAAGCATTTGTTTATTCTACTGATAGGTATCTACTCACACAGACTTGCACCTCATTGATAAGAATTTGATTATATGAGCTCTTCCCTTGACCACAGATGTTTCTGCCTTTTATTAGAATGTATAAATGGCTGGGTTCTCTTTCTCTGGGTGATACTGGCAGGAAGTAGTTTTATAATGAACATGTCAAATGTATTGTAGGGGCATGCAACTACAAAGACAGAAAAGATAATTCCTTGTTCATGGTTTGCTCAGTCTTTATCACATTATTTAGAGAGATGGATGGCAGGAAAAACTATTAAATAACAATGGGTTTTCTTAGAAGAAGAAGTTATGGAAATGTTGAGGCTGCAGAGTCTCACTGTGCATGGGAGAACTGAGAAAGAGTGTGATATAAGGAGAGGGCTCTACCAGGCATGAGTACAGAATGGAATTAAGATGCACACAGTGGGTCTGCAGTGTGGTGTATGCATTAGGTGGGTAAAACCAGACAAGGGCTACCTTGTAAAGTCTTTATAGACCAAGCTAAAGAATTTTCATTTTATCATTTAGAGGGACCACCAGAGGATTGTAAATAGGTCAGTTGACTTATACAGTAAGAATCATCAAAATGGGTATTTGATTTAAATATATTGGGACTCAACGTGACTCTCTTGAAGATCAATTTTCACAGAGTTGGAGCAATAACTCTGAAGCTTTAGTGTGCACCAGAATTACCTGTGGGGTTTTTCAAATGCACGGATTGCTAGATGACATCTCATATTTCTGATTGGCTGGCAATTCTTTGGGAATTTGCATATCTTAAGAGTCCCCAGATGAAGTCCTGGCTGATCACCTAGGGTCCCAATTGAGAAGCGCCTCAGTGCTTTGGTGAAGGGTGTGGAAGAAGAGTTTTAATTTATCAATAACACAAAATCAGAACAAGATTTATTTTATTCTGTCATTTGAGTTACAATAAACGTTTCTCTTTCTCCTCCCCATCTTCCTCCTTTTCCTTTTCTTTCTTCCTCGTTTATTCTTTTAAAATCTGAACGAAGGGTGGCGACCATCATCTAGTCTGATGGGAAAGAAATGTATGGCACAGGGCTCCAGGCCCACTGCTCTACAAAGCCAGCTGACTGGCCACGACTCGCCCGCAGCAGAATGCGTGTTAGCATCCTAGGGAGGGTTGGTCAAACAACCGGCCCCTTTTGAGCTCGCCTCTTGCAACATCTTCCACTATTCTTATTCCATAAACGCAGACCAGTAGCTTAGCTAGAAAATTCTACAAAGTGTAAGATTTTCACTAAGTTTCTATGGTGTTGGTACAATCCTAGTGGGAGGAAGTATTCAGCAATCTAAGCTATGACTGAGAGTCATCTGACAATTAACCAGGAGGAAATAGAAAACTGGGAGCTGAGTAATAATAGGATAAAACCCAGAGCGGGGGTGGGGGGTGGGGGTGGGGACTAGCTCCAGATACTGCAGGGATTTTTGTTGTCAAGTGGTTGCCTTGCTAAAATTCTTTCCCTAGACTCCTGCTGTAGGCCGGTGAATCCTTTGTCTCCATTATAGACAGTATCTGAGCATGTCAGCAATGGTTTCAGACGAGTCTTCCACCATCAGCTGTGACTCACTCTTCCTGACCTTCAGCCTGCACTCTCATTCCAGGGAGTCTGTTTCATGAAATATTCATGGAGGAGATTACTCCAGGGCAACGCATATAGAATGAATGATGCTGCTTTGATGTGTTAAGCGATCTCCCTTCCTCAAAGACTGGAAGGCAAAAAAAAAAAAAAAAAAAAAAAAAAAAAGCCATTAAAAAAAAGCATTCTTAGGAAGGATGCTCGCTTGATTGGCACTAGTACTTAAATATGCATGTCAGACCTGAGATCTTTCTTCTTGTAAGTAGCAATAAACTGTTCCCCCGTAAATCCCCCCAAAGCTCCGACATGGGCTGAGTGCTCTGCTTGCGACACAGGGGACAACACCATTGTTCACCTGAATTAGTGCAGCCAGCTAATGTGTTAGGTGCATGCCTCTGGTTGCTGTGTTTGCACTACATTTTCTTCCGAGCAGGGCTTTTCAACTGTCATGCAGAAACATACGGATAGACTTGAACCCTTCATAGGCATCGTACTGAATTTTACTTAGCAGACTACAACAATAATAACCGCCCCTGCCGTCCCCGCCGTCCCCGCCGCTGCCCCCGCCGCCGCCGCAGCAGCAGCAACAACCACCCAACCCTTCCTACATGCAGCCTCTCAGCACCTGATAAACACCCTCATAAGAAACCTAACAAAATACACCGTTGTCTATGCCATGTCCAGATAAGGGAACTGAAGTACCGAAGTGGGGGAAACTTGCCTACAGACCCAGGAATTGTAAGTGCCAGGTGGGCCCCAGGACTTGTCCTCTTCAAACAGTGGTAGAGTGAAATCAATGCTCTTCCCGTCTTAGGCTTGCTCAGCCACTTCTGCTTAATCTTTATGCTCTAGCTCCAGTTCGCGCTTTTCTGCGGGTCTTCACGCGTTATTTCTAACAGCTCCCCCAAGAAGAATCAGCTGCCTTATCTGTGCTCCAGAACCCTCTCACGTATACGGAAATAGTAATCACATTATTGATATTTGCTGACACGCCTATCATCCCGCTAGTTAGTGAGGGCGCAGGCTGTTATTTCTCTACATCCATAGGGTCTAAAGAGCTAGAGGATGGCCGTAATTCCTGTTGCTGCGCCGAGAGAGCAGATGGCAATTTGTCGCCTAACTCTTCCTTGGAAGATTTACAGAAACAAGCATTTACCCCAGAAAGAGCACTTACAGACCAAAGAAGTGATTCTACCCAGATCCAGCTTGGTGAATTATTGACTTTACTGCGGTTATTTCTAAGAGCTTGGGCAAGAAGTTACTTACAAGAACCTGAGTGACTCTTAGGCAGCTACATTACTGACAAGCTCCAACCCAGAAGGGAGGATGACTCATGAGAAGTGCATTATTGGAGACCCCACCCGAATCAACCTTCCATCCTGTATGTGCTGTACCTTCTCCTCACCCTTCCCCGCACCCCCAGCTGAGGCAGGACCACCTGGAGGGAGGAAGTAAGTGGCTGGAGCCTCAGGTGAGGATCTGATGAGCCTCCATCTTCTCCTATGTCGGTGGTTCTCAACCTCCCTAACGCTGAGACTCTTTAATACAGTTCCTCACTTTGTGGTGACCCCAACCACAAAAGTATTTCATCGCTACTTCATAATTTTTCTACTGTTATGAATTGTAACACAAATGTCTGGTATGCAGGGTGTCCGATTTGGGGGTCTCGGCTCACAGGTTGAGAACCACTGTTCTATGAGGTTATATTAACAGGCCTATCTTTTTGGGTAATCACAGCTGCTCTGATGTCAAGGCCATAATGGCAATGTCATGCTCAGAGGACAGAGTTCCATTACTGTGTGTATGCATACTTGTGTATGAGACAGAAGAGGACAAGGTTGGGAGAACAAGACCAGACCCATCTAAGTGCTTTATTTTACTCCCATTTCTCGTGAGAAAGACTCCTTGCCAGCTCCAGGTGGGAAGCTCACAGCAGCTATGGGGTATTCAATTTTTTTCCTCTCAAAAGTTTAGTCTAGAGAGCTGAAACTGTAGCTATACTATTAGGCAGCTCAAATATCCCAACATTAAGCCAACCAAGGTGACAAAGGGCTTTTTAAAGTGTACATCAAGACGGTGTGACACTCAGAGCTTTCTACTTCCTTTTAAAAATCAGGTTATAATGAATTTAGAAGCCTGCCATCCAGGGTGACTGAAATATTTCCAAGCTGACAAGATGTCCAGCTCTGGGTATATCTATGTAATCTGTGTATAAGGGGTTTGTGGAACACATAAGCAAACATGGAAATAGTGAAGTTTGCACCTTGCGCTGTGCTAACTTAATTTTGTTTGGAGGTGTGTGATTTGCTTAGAGTCTGTGTATGGGATTTATAGTTCACATTTTATAAGAAGAAGATGAATATAATCCCCTGTATGTAGCGTCTGTGTCCTGAGATGCAAGGTGCTCATTCAATTACAGTTAGAAGTCCAGCGCCCCCCCCCCCCCCCGAGAGGTCCTCCCAAACAGGAAGAAACCCTCTTTAGCCTTCTAGGTGTCCTTTTCAGATTCTTCTTTTTGCTTAACAACACCTGAGAGTGCGAGCTTTGCTTTGGAATAGAGGCTCTGTGTACTGACCACTGTGCTTTCTTGTCTCAGGTCGAACTGTAATCTCTAGTTTTTATGTAACTTACTGGTTTAATCATTCAGTCAGTATTTACCAGGAGACATCAGAGGCGCAGGGAGAGGAGATAGGTGAGGTAACATCCTTTTCTTCCAGAAGCTCACAGTTTCACTGAAGAGCCAAACAATAGGTTATAGCAATGTGTGATTTTTAAAAAGATTTATTTTACTTTATGTGTATGAATGTTTTGCCTGCATGTATGTAAATGCAATGCATTGAGTGTGTGGCCAGTGTCCATAGAGGCCAGAAGTGAGTGGTCGATTATAGAGAGTTGGAAGTATGGATAGTTGGTTGTAAGCTGACAGGTGTGTGCTCAGAACCGTCTGGAAGAGAAGCAAGCACTCTTAACTGCTGACACACACACACACACACACACACACACACACACACACACACAGAGAGAGAGAGAGAGAGAGAGAGAGAGAGAGAGAGAGAGAGAGAGAGAGAGAGAGAGAGAGAGAGAGAGAGGTTAGCATTTTGTAAACCAAATCCTTTACTTATTAGGTAATACTATTCTGTGCTAGAAATTAAAATGTTATTGAAAACAGTATTGGACTGTGCTTTCTTTTTCTCTTAGGTAAATATTTTATCTGCTCATTATAAAACCCTTGATTGAGTGATTCCTGTTCAAAGAGGCAAGGGGGATGTAGCCAACAGGTGGGTCAAGTGCTAGCTGCTGAAGTCGGAAAGATTCGAATCAGCTTTTCACTGAAGGTTCCATGACTTCAGGCAATTGTTTTTGTTATACAAAGGAAATGGAAAAATGGTTGTCAGAGAGGGACTTTGTCAGAAAAAGGGAAATCAATTCTGGCATTCTAGGCAGTAAGAGTTGGATAGAAAAGAGCCTGGATGCTCCTGAGCCATCAGAAAGCCTGGAGGACTCAGATATTCTCTCTCTCTCTCTCTCTCTCTCTCTCTCTCTCTCTCTCTCTCTCTCTCTCTCTCTCTCTCTCTCTCACACACACACACACACACACACACAGACACACACACTGCATTGACTGCCATGCCTAGATGTGCCTAGCATTATTGTAGCTGTGATTGTCTTGATTTTTTGCTTGGGTGCAACCCAGTCCCACACCCTTTTATAAACTCTATGTGTGGCTTAGGGGCTTTGAGTCTTGAAACTGCATTTCTCAGCATTTCCACCATCAGTGGCATCAGTGTGAGATTTGGGAGGAGAGAGAGAGAGAGAGAGAGAGAGAGAGAGAGAGAGAGAGAGAGAGAGAGAGAGAGAGAGAGAGAGAGAGAGAGAGAGAGGTCACTTCTCCACACTGGAGGTTTATAGCTCCCCCTCCAGCATTCTCCTACAAATCAATACTTCCAAGAGATTTTTGCAGTTTCATAATTTTCTAAAACCTAGCAATAAAGCCAGAGAACAGCTTTTCCTGTTCTGTATTTTTTTTTCCAATGGATTTGCGCATTAAATTCCTGCATAAATGCTTTTCTATTTAAAATACTCAAGGTGATGTCATTTTTCCTGGCCACCAGACCTTCCCAGCAACCACTTTCCGGTGTCCCTTGCCATGCTTTCCTAAGACCTTTAGAATTTGGTTCTAGTCCCTTTAGGTGCTATACTTCCCACCTAAACTCACTCAGTCCAGTCTTTAATTTTCCCAGCAACTCTCCAAATTACATCTCAAGGCCAGGCTGCACTTGGGATGTGGCTCCACACGGTCAGCCTTACCTAGTGTACCTACTCTAGTCTTTCAAGGGACCATCAAGCGTAAGTAGAGACGGACACTGAACTCGGGAGTCTCCTTTTGCACAGCACCCCTAACTACTGGTACTTCCTCTTTCTTCCTCTTCCTCCTCATCTTTTTCTTTTTCTTCTTCTGGCTATCTTTCTAAGAAGATGAACTTTTCCTTCCCCCAGGGCTTAAGCTAAAAATTTATGCCTTATTCTTGATTCATATTTCTCTTTTTCAGGCCCCACATGTCACCAGTAACCAATATTTGCTGATCCGCCCTGCTTATGTCATGAACCTGACCACTTCTGTCTGTCCCCACTGTCACACCAACCTTGTCTTCATCAAAACTCAAAAAAGAGCCTCCATCCATCTCTCTGCATCTGTGTTCATCTGTTTCCCTTTGTTTTCCTCACCAGAACATCAGTTTTTGATGATATACTGGCACTAGGTCTAAGTATTTTTCCCTCTAGTACAGCGGCCTCTGTACTGGGGTACTTGGAATCCATGCCCAGATCTGAGAGGCCCTGAAGAATCTCTGCCTCTTCCTTAGCCACCCTAGAGAGCTCTTACTGTCAGCAGCTGCTGCCTTCATTCTGTTTTCCACCTGGAACATGCCGGCTGCCTCTTCCTCCTGGCTAAAAAAGTATACGTCTTACAGCTGACTCGGCGTGTCTGAGTCAGAGTTACTTCTCATGAGTCACTGTCACTGAGCACACATCTGCTTGGAGACATCCTCTCACATCCACACGCTATAACTTGGTGGGAGTAGGAGAGGTTTTTTTTTTTTTTTTTTTTTTTTCTGTTTCAAATTGTAAACAGCATAAGAACACACACTTTGCAGCCTTTTACTCATTACTATAATATCAGTTCCTGGCACAAAGAAGGCATTTAATAAATACCTTTTCAATGAATGAATAGTGCCAACTTCTCTTTCCTTTCTCTTCCTTTCCTCCTCTCCCTTCTCAGGCTAGCACGCTTTCCCTTGATCCTGGTCTTACTTCTCCGCTGGTCAGTCTCTTTCTTTCTTCTCTTTCCCAGCATCTTTTATGGAGTGACTGTGAGCTAGCAGGTTCTCTCTGCCCATTTGTATGTGTGTTGTGGGGGGAGGGGATGTGGTGTTACTTTTCTGTTTTCTCAAAGGAATTGAAGCCCCACTCTTTTTTTTTTTTGGAAAAATTTTTATTCTGTTTCTTTTTTTAGCATATACATTTATATTATTACACGTGAGCAAAATAAGCTACATACAGCAGGAAGAACCCCCCAGAACAATCAGGAATTATATAAATGTTACTTTCACAGTGATTTGGCCATTTGTCCTTGGCAAACTTGAAGTAAACTTCTTTCCTATCTTTTTGGGTCTAAATTTCTGCATGGAGATTAGTATCTATCATATCTCATCTCTATTAACTTAAAACATCTACCTTCATCTAAAAACATCTTAACCCCTAACCTACCAGGACACGTCCTCTATACTGCCAGGCACATCTCAGAGTCCAAAGGGCTCCTGACATGCTCTGGACCTTTCTCTCACTGAAAGTTCTGATGGCCAGGAGTTTTCTCTCAAGAGCCATTTCTCTCTCCTCAGAGCCCAGGGCGCTGCAAGCCCTGGTGTCTCAATCATTTACCAAGAGAACTTAGTGAATATTATGGGGTGGAAGGGGAAGCTTATGTCCATGCCACTATACTTCTGGAGACCTTTATCGTCTGTGGTCATTGAAGATCCAAAATGACAAGTAATTGGATTTTTATCAATATTTGAATATTTATTGTAAAAAAAATTATAAGTAGGTCTGTGTGCCTGCATGTGTATGTGTGCACATGAGCACAGATGCCCTTGGAGGGCAGAGGTGATAGGTTCTTTGAAGCTGCAGTTACAGACCTTTTTGAACCTCATGAGGTGGGAGCTGGGAACCCAATCTGCGTCCTCTGAAAGAGCAGTAAGTGATCTTAACCACTGAGCCATCCCTCCAGCCCCCTTTCTAGATGCTTAGGACAAGATTAAGTATTTTGGAAACAATGCAAACGAACAAATATTTACTTTAAAAATTCAAGACCTCGAAAAGACTTTGAAACAGTCATACTGACATATCCTTAAAGTACAATATAACTAAATCACCTAAGGTGTGTGATTTGAGTTTTGTTTTACACTGTTCTGCAATCAATTTTCAGAGCATCTCTACCTCTAAAGAAACCCCAGCATATTAGCAACCCCTCTCCATTCTCCTTCCCTTCAGCCCCTGGAGACCATTGTCTCCATCCATATGTTTATTTTGGATATTTCACAATAAAATGAATCATACACTGTATGACTTTTGTGGCTGGCTTTGTCCTCTGGGTCATTTATATCAGAGTATCTGGAGGCAATTTATGTCTATATATTTTTTGTGTGTTCTCTCCTGCTTTCCAAGCCCCCAGCCTGAGCAATGACTATATCTTTATGCCTCTATAACGTGTAAGATCCTTATTATTTGCTACATCATTTTATTACAATTCTTCTTTCTCACTACTGCAGTATAATGGTGGTTATTATTTCATTTGTATCCCCAGCCGTACACAAAGCACATTGGTGTCAGTCAACTTCTGTCACCAGTGTGCACTGACCCTGGCCCTCCTGAGGAGCCTCTCATAACATTCAGAAGCCTCTGCAGACAGCACTTTTCAGGTGCTGAAACAACACATGGAGACAGGCAAGCAGAGCATTTGTGGTGTGAGAGAGATGATAAGCGTTCCCAGGGCATTTGGTTTTGCCTCCGCAAGGCTCTTATCTCTGGGCAGTGTGACTCACTGGCTGTCACTGACAGCTGGAGCAGTTACGGGTGGGAGAGATAGGGTCAGCCTCCCAGCTGGAGACTAGACAGCTAGGGGCTGACAATTCCCCGGGACTGTGTGGATGCATCTGAACAGTTGAGGACTTCCTTATCTTCAGAATTTGCTGGCCATTCCTTCTTTGCTGGGTAGTGATGCATGGAGCTAAGTTAGTTTTTACTGGTTGGCCGTCAGAAGTCTTCACATGGAGAACCAGGATCATTTTCTACTGGGAATGACCTTACTGCTTGCAGCGGAGTCCAGGGCGGGTATTGCTGCAATAATAATGCTTTGGCCCAAACTCACTAGTTACCTTTAGTATCAATTCTCTTGTTTTAAGAGCTTCAGATGTAAAGGCACGGAGGTTTTGGCTAGATGAATCAGAGACTTGGCAGGGCTGTTCTGTCTCATTGTCTACTTTCTTCTGAGATCAGTGGACATTATACTCAGGGCCATAGACATGCCAATTTACTTTTGTATTTTTCCCTTAAATTCTAAGTCCTCTCCCTTAGACATGGATGTCTGATGTTAAAAACCAACTTTTACCAATATGTTGTAAATATTTAAATGTAAATGGAAAATATTTTATCTAATAATTATATGCTATAACACATAGTACATATGATTATGCTGAATCGTATATGTTACATATTTGGTATATTATATGGTCATATATATATACAGTACATAATGTGTTCATGTTTATAGCTGGTCTAGATATGTAAAAAGCAGGTATAATAGCAATCAGTATATACTATGAAGTAAAAGCCTTGGTATTGGTATCACATAAGATCTGACCAATAGTAGATTTTCATTTTTTTTTTTTTTTTTTTTTTGGCAAGGTTTCTCTGTGTAGCCTTGGCTTTCCTAGGCTCCCTTTGTAGACCAGGCTGGCCTTGAACTCACAGCAATCTGCCTGCTTCTGGCTCCTGAGTGCTGGGATTAAAGGCGTGCACCACCACACCTGGCAATAGTAGATTTTTCAGAAGGTAATGACATCTCAATTCTATAGACCTGCAGGTTAGGTTGGCACTTATCGGCTGGGCAAGGAGCAAGCCTTTGAGGCATGACAAGAGATGGGTTGCAGGATGATGAGTGGTTGAAGCAAAGACTGAGGTGCCCTCAGGAGCCGAAGCTATGGAAGGAGCACTCCCCACCATCTTGTTTTCATATGTGGTGGGCAGGGACTGGAAGAGGCTGGCCATAGGATTCTTCTACATTGCCTGATACTGTAAGCATGTATGTGCCCTATTTTGATATACCAAATCATATGAAAGCTATTTGATACATGATAAGCCAATGGATTTGGGAGAGGTGATACCAGACACAAGCAAGGAAGTCTTATTCAGAACTTGGAAGATGGACTTCTGTGACCTCAGGGACACTATCTTTCATACCTTAGTTCCTTCTCTCCCTCTCCCTCTTCCTCTTCCTCTCCCTCTCTTTCCCTCCATCCCTCTGTCCTCTCTCTCTCTCTCTCCCTCTCCTCTCTCTATTGTTTTATTTGGTTTTCTTTTTGTTTATTCAAGACAGGGTTTCTCTGTGTAGCCCTGGCTGTCCTGGAACTCACTCTGTAGACCAGGCTGTCTTAAAACGCACACAAATATGCCTGTCTCTGTGTCCCAAGTACTGGGATTAAAGCATTGACCCACACCACCTGGTTATCCTCCACCTTTTTTTTTTTTTTAATACCTAAAATTAATTCATGGCTGTGATGATCAAACACATTTAAAGAAGTCAAGAAATATGCTTCACAAATGGTAGCTTTGGTTTTCTAATTGACTATATATTTGGTGAATATAAATATATTTGTATTTGAACACGATTAATACATTTTGGGCAAATTTAATTGCCTTGTGATATATTTTAGTTTACATAGTTTTTTTTTTGGCCATTTTATGTTGCTATAATGAAATATTTGAGAGTGGTAAAGTTATAAAGAAAAATGATTTGTTTAGCTCATGGTTCTGGTGGTTAGGAAACCCAGTAAGTTTGGCACCAGTATCCTAGAGCTGCCTGAGCTATGACATAATACAGTAGGGAAGTAGAATGGGAGGCCAGTGTACATAGAAAGAGGCCATGTGAGACAGGAGGTCCATGAGCATGGAGGATCCAGGCTTACACTTTTGTAATAAGCCACTCTTATAAGAAGAGACCAGCTTTAATCTCCTCACAAGGACAATCATGGCCCAATCACTCCCCCACTGGACCCCACTTCTTAGCTGTCCTTTATCACCTTATAACCTGTCAGCACGTTATCCTGGGAATCGAGCTTTACATGCAATCCTTTAAGGGACAAAACACAACATCACAACACCTGGAGTTATGCTTCAGATAAAAATGAGTAGTTCAAAAACTCCTAGGTTCTATTAAATAATGGTGTCAGAAAAGAATACAAACAAGATCCTCTAAATTATTAGGGCCAGGAAAAGGGCACTCACATCCCTGGAACCTCCTGTGCAATTCCAGTTCTATTTCAACATCTCTTCTACCCTTTCTACAAATTAGCCAGGGAGAGGAGGAAGAGCAGGTGCAGAGAGATGGAGGAGGTGCCTGTTGCCTCCTATACTCTGATCTGATAGATATGTGATGCTTAGAATTCATCTGATGTCAGACCCCTACCCTGCTTTTGGGGGAACAGAAAGCTATGTGGCACCTAAGTTGGAGTAAGTGGGGAGGATTGTTGCCACTGATAATGAGGGAGGATCTGAAGATTAAGCTGCTGTTCCCAGATGAAAAACAGTGGCACATGGCACAGGACAGACTATGGGTATGACTGTGAGGGTGCTTCCAGGAGATTCAGACATTTGAATCAGTAGGTTGTGTAGACTGTCTGCCCATACATGAGCAGGCATCCTCCCATGCACCTAGGATCCTACAACAGAAAGCTGGAGGAAAGACATTTCTCAGGTTTATTGATTGCAGATATTCAATGTCTGTCCTTGACCTTGTGCTCATGTCTTTCAGACTGATGGAAGCCACCCAATGATTGTTATGCATTGGTCTTGAACTGGGGGTGATATCATTAGCTCCCCCTCTCAGGGAAGAGGATTTGAGTGAATTATACTAGGGTTCACGGGTTGTCTGGCTTCCAGGTAACATATCATGGAATCTCGAGGCCTCTCTAGTCACAGGACCTAATTCCCTCAAAAGAGATGGAATTTGCAGTGGGTTATACACAAGCAAATCAAATGTAAGGGGAAATGTTATAAATGGAAAGTACATTTCATACGCACAACCCACAGAACATCAGAATTTGGCCTAGCTGTGCTCTGAACAGTTGGGAAAACTATGTAATGAAAGCCTATTTTATGATAATGTGTTGACTATGGGGTAATTTATTGAATACTTCGCTGAACCGGAAAACTGGGATGACTTTGTGGGCAGGCTTTCATCTCACTGTAAGACTGAAAATGAAGGCAGTTGAACCAGCATAAGCCAAGCACCGTCTGTATACTCTATTAGCACAGCTTTTCCAGAGATTCCTGAGTGATATAGAAGGATGGAGAACAATCTGGATGTGAAGTTGGAATTTTCACAGGGCAATTAGGGTGTTTGCCTGACTGGCTGTGGCTGAAGAAAATGATTCCTTCACACTCGGGGACTTTCCAGTGCCCGGGTATTATCAGTGAGAAATGTTAATAGTCTCTCCTTAGGGGTGAAAAGGAAAATGAGAGATGAATTATGCTTCATAAAATAGATATCCGGATCTCAGATTTCTTTTGAACTGGAAAGGATATTAAAGAGAATCTAATTTAAATGTCTCTTTCTGCAAAAGCAGCCTTGAGATGGAGAAATAAGTTGCCCAACACAGCTTAGGAATGGTAGAACAAATAAGTAAGCCCATATCTCTCCATTCATAGTCAATGCTGTATTCTTTTATCAGCCTTAAGTGCCAAGACTATCAATTTTCATCCTTTCTTTGCCTCATTCTGAAGATAACCTCAGGAAATCACTATAGATTATTTTATTTCTAGATAAAACTCTTGAAGCTTTGAGAGCAGTTTTCAGTTATCAATCTTAGCCAGAAATACTGGCCACCCACCACCAAGACAGTGTAAAGAACACCTTGGGGGAAGTGGGAATGGGGAAGTTTGGCCCCATTGACTCAGGCCGTACCCAAGGGTGTCTGTACAATCAGATGTTGCACTGGGTTAGATGGTGTAAGCTCTCACTATTGGCTGTGTGATCGTGGCTAAGTTGTGTGCCCTCCCTGTATCTTGGTTTATGAGGCTTAAATAATAAGATTATCAGTACTGTCAAGAGGTGGGTCTTTAGTGCCAAAAGGTCGTGGTGACTGTATTGGGGATTCTCCAGACTTTTACATCTGAACCAGCCTTGGCTTCCTACAGTGGTCTTTGGTACCACGCAGTGAAAACATGACAACCCATCTATCAGTGATGTAGCATTTCTGCTGTCTCAGGGTCCAGAGGAGCTCCCACATGTCTAAGAAGGGGACTCTGGGAGAGGGTGCACTTCCAAGTTGAAAGAACTCAATTTCCTTGTCATTATTGTTGTTTTTGAGACAAGGTTTCTCTGTGTAGCCCTGGCTGTCCTAGACTCGCTTTGTAGACCAGGCTGGCCTCGAACTCACAGAGATCCATCTGGCGCTGCCTCCCTGAGTGCTGGGATTACTGGCATGTGCCACTGTGCTGGCTTAAGAATTCAGTTTCTTAGCCGGGCGTGGTGGCACACACCGTTAATCCCAGCACTTGGGAGGCAGAGGCTGTGAGTTCGAGGGCAGCCTGGTCTACAAAGCGAGTCCAGGATGGCCAAGATAACATAGAGAAACCCTTGTCTTGAAAAACAAAACAAAAAAACCCAAAAACAAACAAAAAACAAAACAAACAACAACAACAACAAAAGAATTCAGTTTCTTAACATTAGGAAGCATATAAAGTTTCACCACCCTTTCTAATCCTATCGTTGGTAACTGTGTGTCTTAACTTGCACTCTGCGTAGTGTATGCACTCTGGAAAGTGCATACATCGCACCTCTGATGACTTTAGAGTGCCAGGAGTCTGACTATTTTGTTTCCTACTTTGTTGTTGCTCTCTAGTACAGTTACTAATCTAATAGAATAAATACTTGTTGAATAGAACTTGATAATAATTTGGAAAGCTGGAAAGTCCTTTTTGCACTTTGTGTGTGTGTGTGTGTGTGTGTGTGTTATGGTTTTAAGGCACTAGAAAGAATAATGTATACACACATATCTATATACATATATTTATTAATAAACAAATTAATTAATAAACTAATATTTATTAATAAAAATAGCAAGTGAAAGATTTGAACTTGACAATAATGCTTTTATTAGGGTGAAAAACTTTTTGTGTGTGATTTTTCTAGACAGGTTTTTCCTCTGTGCAGCCCTGGCTGTCCTGGAACTTGTTCTGTAGACCAGACTGGCCTCAAACTCACAGAGATCCACTTTCCTCTGCCTCCCGAGTGCTGGGATTAAAGACGTGTGCCACCACTGCCCAGCGTCAGGGAGAAATTTTTCATCTTTCTCCTCTGTGGATATTTTTAGAAGCACTGGGCATTTCATATCAGGTTAGTAGTTGGAGTTACTGTCCTCAACTGTAATTAGAGAATATGATTCAGGCTGTGTGTAGGTGGATGATAAATCGATGGCTGGCTCATTATGAATGCTCATTTCACAGGAGCTGCTGAAATTTCATGGAAGACTTACAGATCGAATTTTAGGTGGTACGGCTACACAAGCCATTTAGTTACAAGAAACATCCTCTCGCTGGAAGGCTTTTAGGTGGTCTGACTCCATTTCCCGGCTGAAATCCCTATTGCGAGTTGAGTGGCTACATTTACTTAATTCTGGTTCTAAAGACATGTGGTACAAGACTATGTTTCTCACGAAGGCCCCTTCTGCTGTGGGCCTGTTTGTACCATGAGCCTTTGGTACATTTCAGCGGGTACTTGTGCCATGAATTGCAACGCTATTATGGTTTTCTCCACTTCCCAGATAGCTCGCACGATTTTATGAAACCGTATACCCCATGCATTTGAGTCAACCATTAGGTTAATCCATTAAGGTTAGAGACACCCACTTACCTCCAAAACCAAGTTTCCATGTGGTGGAGGTGGGTGTGAGGAGGCTGCAGCCTCCTCTGGGTACTGTAACAGCGCTGTCTGGGAAGACTGTGAGGCATTTCCTAGCACCTTACACCGAGGATGCCTGTTACATTTGGCACATTAAAAACCAGGAAGAAAACCCCATCATTCCATAGTGCGGAGAAGAAATGACAGAAATGGTCCTTTCATCAGGAGCTATTACTTAGTACCTCATAGGATCGGAGGAGAGCAACGGTATGTTGTTATTGCAGAGATACTGAACTCGCCACAGCTCAGCACCACAGGAAGAAGCTGACTGGAGGAAGCCGCCTGCCTACTTCCTCCTCTACTCCCTGCAAATGCAGCATGCCAAAGATGCACTTTAAAGGATCCTGGTCTAGAAAAACAATCCAATGCGGTGGAAGAAATCAATCTAGTCTCCGCATGTCATAAACAAAGCAGCCGGCAGCTGCTCTTTACTTGCAGCACGCCTCCCTCCCGTCCATCTTTCAAGAAGTTGAACAGAGGCAAATTCCTTTCTCTCTGGTCAGCTCCAAAATGAACTGTTCTGAATCTTGTGTTAAGATAATTCAGCAAGAGAAATCGGCCAATTTCCCTCACCTGTTGAGATCTGTGGCTGTCATATTCAATAGGCTTTCATAGGTAGTGTAAGGCCAATAAGAAATTATTTTGTATGTCAACAGAGAGCACTTGGTAGCCTTCCACTCAGCACACTGGACACTCAGTGGGGCCCAGAGTGCAGCCCCCCCCCCACACCTGCCCTTGGTTTTGAGTCTTCAGTCTCATGGAGCTGTGTCTAGAGTGTGTCTAGAGTAGAGTATATGTTTATTTTGTGGGAGCTTGGATTGACTCTCTATTTTGTTGAGCTATACTGCTTGCATTCTTTGTGAGAAAGCGTGCTACATTTTTTTTTAATCTATAAATACTTCTTTGTCCCTTCTCAGTACAAAGTTCTATTTAAAGCTTGTATTCTATATGTGTCCAAGAACTACTTTAATACCAAGGTTTTTGTTTTCCTTATCCAGTAATGGCTCTCTCATTCTTCAAACAGTTGCTAATGCAGACACGGCCCCACACAGACTTAAATTTATTCCTACCCAGGAAATAATATATTAGGGGCCTTAGCTCAGGTAGCCTTTGCGCTAATGTCAGGTGGCTCTTCAGGAGTGGCCTGGTGTTATTTCACTTCCTGGGTTCTAGACTTCTCACCTGTACCCAGCCTGGATGGCTGCTGCTTCTTGGCTTGTTCTTGATCAACTAGACTCACAGGATGCTTAGATGGATGGTTGATATGTGTGCAGCTTAGGATAGGGAATTTGTTTTCCATCTTTCTCTGCATTTGCTCACAAGTTTTATATTTTGTATGCTGTTTAGTAAGTTAACAAGAAAATTTCATTTTATTAAAACATTTCTACAATGCTTGCATTGATTTAATTCATTTTTACCGTGTGAACAGTTAGATAATTTCTTTCTAATCATTTTCTATGCATACCATAATATGAATGGTCTACAGTATAAACATGGCTTAATATAATGGAAACATTTTAGTTTCAGCAAATATTTGCTGAAACATGATTTTTAATAATTGTTATATAAATATTATTTAGTCAAATTCCAGCTGTTGTAGTTAATTTTACAAAATTGTGTTTGTTCTCAGTTTTCTCTAAACCCATCAATCAATCACCCAAATAATTGAGCTCTATTATATTATTTGTTTATCAAGCTGTTTATCAATCCTGAGCAGTTATTACTCTATTCTTATCTTTTCTGGGCTAATCTGGGTCCCTCTCAGTATCCCAGAGACACTTGCACTTTATGGCTTTCCTGCTTTAGCTTTCTGATTTCTCCTGCACTTCTGCCTGTGGATGAAACCACTGCTCCTCCTCTAACTCCTCCCTACCTGCGTGGCAGGAAGTCCAACCCTGTTCCCTACCCTGCTTTGGCTGTGATCTGCTTTATTGGCACATCAGGGGACAGCTGCCGAGCAGTGTTTACACAACATCGAGACAGGAGGTTCTCAGAACAAGGACTGCAAGTAGATATGGGGGCTGGGGAACAGAAATTAGCATTTGAATTACACAATAACCTTACACCTGCATCCAGTGGTTGAAATTTATATTATACTTCTAATATATTCTTATCACCAGCCGTCTTTATTATTCCTATACACAAAGTTTGGCTGGCATTTCAGGCTATTTGCTTAGGATAAACCGATTTAGAGGTAATGGGTCAAAGGACACAAGCGTTTTTTAAGATTATTCCTACTGTGTTGCCAAATAGCTTTTGAATAAATTATTTATACTTCCATTAGCACTGAACATGATTTCCTATTTCATTACACTGAGATAATCCTAGTACTGATATGTTGATATATTCTCAACATATTGATATGTTAACATATTGAGAATAATCCTATTAGTGTTTGAATTTTTTACTTCCTTATTACCTTGGAAGTTTTTGTTGCTGTTTTGTTTTGTTTTGGTAGGAGGTACTGGGTAATAAACTAGGGCCTCCAACATGCCAATCATGTGCTTTCCTACCAGCTAATTTCCAAACAAGATTAATTGTAAGTGTGTATGTACCTCTGCAATTCTCCCTCTCTCTCTCTCCTTCTTTCCTTCCTTGTTTCTTCCTTTCTGAGACAGGATTTCTTTGTTTAGCCTTGGCTGTCCTGGACTTGCTTTGAAGACCAGGCTGGCCTTGAACTACCTGCCTCTGACTCCCTGAGTGCCTGGCTTTGCATTTAATTTTTGATAATGATAAACTTAAGTTGATTTTTACTAAAGAAAAAAATGCTAGCCAATTTTTCAAAAAAAAATACACATCAATATTTTTTTCTGAAATTTGTATTAATTCATCATTTTCATATGTGAACTATATTTAGACAGTTCTATTTTTCTTTCTTTTCATAGTACTGAAGTCCTTACGCATGTCAGGCAAGCATTCTACCACTAAGCTATATTCCCAATGATGTCTTTTTCTGAACTATCTATTCTGGTTCATCAATTCAACTATCTCCATGGATGTCATGCATTTTAATTTTTATAGCTTTCCAGTAATTTCACTATGGAAAAGGAGCATATACAGATGCAGTCTACAATCCCATTTACGTATCATCGAGATCCTATAACTGTCAGCTCATGAGCAATCTTGTTTCGTATCTGTACTTCCAAGCACTTCCCCTCTCCAGCAGATTTTAAAACAAGTCTCAGCCATGATGACATTTCATCTATAAGTGTTTCAATATGTTCACCTAAAAGATGATTTTAAGAGAAATAGTCATAATGCTCCCCCCCGACATCTATAGATCTACCAATTTATAATAGTGTATTAACGTATGTGTCTGTGTGTTGCTTAAGATCAAACTTTTGGACTTGCACTTAGTAGATTCCTGTTCTATAACAAGATACTACATTATTGTCCCTAAAATAACTTCTTAATAATAATTCTGATCAGCTTTCAATATAATACCAATGTTTCTTTCTTTGAACTTCTCACTTAAATCAGAATTCCAGTGATGTCTGCACATTGCAATTAATGTCTCTTAAATAGTTTTCTGCTTAAATGAATGGCTAATAATTTACTGTAAAATTTCCCAAGTATATAGTTTGATTTCTCGCTAGCCCCCTTTCCCTGTAAACTTTCAAAATATTTTCTATCACAAAGTTGTTATGAAAATTGAAGACATAAACTATGCATAGCCTATAGTGTAACCATACTGTTAGTGGTTGATAAATGTAATTTATACATGTAATTGTAATGACATATGCTCTCGAGGCTATTGGAAAAATAAATAGCAAAAACTATCTCATTAGTTTGTTACTATTGACTAAGAATTATGAACTGTTTCTTGGACCTATTATTGGATTCATAAGTTTTGGTCCATTTTTGTTTTAAAATTTTTTTAAATAATATTTTTTTTATTAATTTATTCTTGTTACATCTCAATGTTTATCCCATCCCTTGTATCCTCCCATTCCCCCTCCCCCGCCATTTTCCCATTATTCCCCTCCCCTATGACTGTTCCTGAGGGGCATTACCTCCCCATGTATATGCTCATAGGGTATCAAGTCTCTTCTTGGCAACCTGCTGTCCTTCCTCTGAGTGCCACCAGGTCTCCCCCTCCAGGGGACATGGTCAAATGTGAGGCACCAGAGTACGTGAGAAAGTCATATCCCACTCTCCACTCCACTGTGGAGAATGTTCTGACCATTGGCTAGATCTGGGAAGGGGTTTAAAGTTTACTGCCTGTATTGTCCTTGGCTGGTGCCATATTTTGAGCGGGACCCCTGGGCCCAAATCTGCCTATCATATTGTTCTACTTGTAGGTTTCTAGGACCCTCTGTATTCTTCTACTTTGTTATTCTCCCATACTTCTCTCATTTAGAGTCCCAATAGGATGTCCTCCCCTCTGTCCCAGTTTCCTGGTAAGTGAAGGCTTTCGTGGGACATGCCCCTTGGGCTAGTATGCAGATATAAGTGAGTATATACCATTTGATTCTTTCTGCTTCTGGGTTAACTCACTCATTATGATCATTTCTAGCTCAATCCATTTATCCACAAATTTCAGGAATTCTTTGTTTTTAATAGCTGAGTAGTATTCCATAGTGTATATTACCACAGTTTCTTTATCCACTCTTCTACTGAGGGACACTTAGGCTGTTTCCATGTTCTGGCTATTATGAATAAGGCTGCTATGAACATGGTTGAGCAAATTTTCTTGTTGTGGGCTGGAGCATCTTCTGGGTATATTCCAAGGAGTGGAATAGCTGGGTCTTGAGGAAGCCCTATTCCCATTTTTCTGAGATAGCACCAGATAGATTTCCAAAGTGGCTGTACTAGTTTGCATTCCCACCAGCAATGAAGGAGTGTTCCTCTCTCCCCACATCCTCACCAGCATGTGGTATCACTTGAATTTTTGATCTTAGCCATTCTGATGGGTATAAGATAGAATCTCAGAGTTGTTTTGATTTGCATTTCCCTGATGACTAAGGAGGTTGAGCATTTCTTTAAGTGTTTCTCAGCTATTTGATATTCCTCTGTTGAGAATTCTCTGTTTAGTTCCAAGCCCCATTTCTCAATTGGGTTATTTGGTTGGGTAGTGTTTAATTTCTTGAGTTCTTTATATATTTTGGATATTAGACCTTTGTCAGATGTAGGGTTGGTGAAGATCTTTTCCCAGTCTGTAGGCTGTTGCTTTGTTCTCTTGACAGTGTCTCCTGCCTTACAGAAGCTTCTCAGCCTCATGAGGTCCCATTTATTAATGGTTGACATTAAGGCCTGGGCCGTTGGTGTTCTGTTCAGGAAGTTGTCTCCTGTGCCAATATATTCCAGGCTCTTCCCCACTTGTTCCTCTAAGAGACTTAGTGTCTCTGGTTTTATGTTGAAGTCTTTAATCCACTTGGATTTGAGTTTTGTGCAAGGTGACAAATATGGGTCCAGTTTCATTTTTTTACACATAGACCTCCAGTTAGACCAGCACCATTGAATGGATTTGGCTTCTTTGTCAAAAATCAAGTGACCATATGTGTGTGGATTCATATCTGGGTCTTCAATTCGATTCCACTGATCAACCAGCCTGTTGCTGTGCCAGTACAATGCTGTTTTAATTACTATTGCTTTATAGTACAGTTTGAGATCAGGTATGGAGATTCCTCCGGAGCACCTTTTATTGTACAAGATTGTTTTAGCTATTCTGGGTTTTTTGTTTTTCCATATGAAGTTCAGAATTGAACTTTCAATGTCTTTAAAAAATTGTGTAGGTATTTTGATAGGGATTGCATTGAGTCTGTAGATTCTTTTGGTAGGATGGCCATTTTTACTATGTTAATTCTCCCGATCCATGAGCAAGGAAGATCATGCCATCTTCTCAGGTCATCTTCAATCTCTTTCTTCAGAGTTTTGAAATTTTTTTCAAACAAGTCCTTCACTTGCTTAGTTAGAGTAACTCCTAGATATTTTATATTGCTTGTGGCTAATGTGAAGGGTGTGGTTTTCCTAATTTCTTCCTCTGCAAGCTTGTCATTTGTGTATAGGAAGGCTACAGACTTTTTTGAGTTAATTTTGTATCCAGCCAATTTGCTGAAGGTGTTTATCAGCTTTAGGAGTTCTCTGGTGGAATTTTGTGGGTCACTTATGTACACTATCATATCACCTGCAAATAGGGATAATTTGACTTCCTCCTTTCCCATTTGGATACCCTGGATCTCCTTTTGTTGTCTTATTGCCCTGGCTAGAACTTCGAGTACTATATTGAAGAGATATGGAGAGAGTGGGCAGCCTTGCCTTGTTCCGATTTTACAGGAATTTCCTTGAGTATCTCACCATTTACTTTGATTTTGGCTATTGGCTTGCTATATATAGCCTTTATTATGTTGAGGAAAGTGCCTTGTATCCCCAGTCTCTCTTAAACTTTAAACATGAATGGGTGTTGAATTTTATCAAATGCTTTCTCTGCATCCAAAGAGATGATCATGTGGTTTTTTTATTTTCAGTTTGTTTATATGGTGGATTACATTGATGGATTTCCGTATATTAAACCATCCCTGCATGCCTGGAATGAAGCCTACTTGGTCATGATGAATGATATCTTTGATGTGTTCTTGTATTTGTTTTGCATGTATTTTATTTAGTATTTTTGCATCAATGTTCATAAGAGAAATTGGTCTGAAATTCTCTTTCTTTGTTGAGTCTTTGTGAGGTTTAGATATCAATGAGACTATGGCCTCATAGAATGAATTTGGTAATTTTCCATCCATCTCTATCTTTTGGAGTAGCTTGAATAGTATCGGTATTAGCTCGCCCTTGAAGGTCTGGTAGAATTCTGCACTGAAACCATCTGGCCCTGGGCTTTTTTTGGTTGGGAGACCATCGATGATTGCTTCTATTTCTGTAGGAGAAATGAGACTATTTAGCTTGTTTATCTGTTCTTCACTCAACTTTGGCAAGTGAAATTGATCAAGAAAATTGTCCATTTCCCTTAGATTTTCAAATTTTGTGACGTACATGCCTTCAAAGTAGGATCTTATGATTCTTTGTATTTCTTCAGTGTCTGTTGTTATGTCTCCCTTTTCATTTCTGATTTTATTGATTTCAATACTGTCTCTCTGCCTTTTAATTAGTTTGGCTAACGGTCTGTCTATTTTGTTGATTTTCTCAAAGAACCAGCTTTTGGTTTTGTTGATTCTTTGGACTGTTTTCTTAGTTTCTAATTTGTTAATTTCAGCCCTGAGTTTGATTATTTCCAGATGTCTACTCCTCTTGGGTATTTCTGCTTCTTTTTTTTCTAGGGCTTCCAGTTGTGTTGTTAAGATGCTTATGTGCGATGTTTCCAATTTCTTTTTAAAGGCACTTAGTGCTATGAATTTTCCTCTTAGCACTGCTTTCAATGTATCCCACAAATTTGGGTATGTTGTTCTTTCATTTTCATTGAATTTCAGAAACTCCTTGATTTCTTTCTTTATTTCTTCCCTGACCCAGGTGTCATTTAGCAGAGAGTTGTTTAGTTTCCACGTACATGTAGGCTTTTTGTTATTTCTGTTGTTGAATTGCAGCCTAAGAGCATGGTGATCTGGTAGGATACAAGGTAGTATTTCAATCCTCTTGTATCTATTGAGTCTTGCTTTGTGACCTACAATGTGATCAATTTTGGAGAAGGTTCCATGGGGTGCAGAGAAGAAGGTGTATTCTTTCTTGTTTGGGTGAAAGGTTCTATAGATATCTGTTAGATCCATTTGACCCATGGCATTGGTTAATGATGTTGTTTCTCGGCTTAGTTTCTGTTTCGATGACTTATCCTTCAGTGAGAGTGGGGTGTTGAAGTTTCCCACTATTACTGTGTGGGGATCAATGTGTGGTTTAAGCTTTTTTAGCAGATCTTTTACAAATGTGGGTGCCCTTGTATTGGGAGCATAGATATTCAGAATTGTGATGTCATCTTGGTTGACTTTACCTTTAATGAGTATGAAGTATCCTTCCTCATCCCTTTTGATTAATTTTGGTTGAAAGTCTATTTTGTTCGATACTAAAATGGCTATGCCTGCTTGCTTCTTGTGACCATTTGCTTGGAATATTTTTTTCCAACCTTTTACCTTGAGGTAATGCCTATCATTATGGGTGAGATGTGTTTCTTGAATTCAGAAGAATGTTGGATCTTGTATATACACCCATTCAGTTAGTCTGTGTCTTTTTATTGGAGAATTGAGACCATTGATGTTGAGAGATATTAATGACCAGTAGTGACTGTTAAGAGTCTTAATTTTGATGTTGTTTCCAGTTGAGCGTTTGTGTAGTTGTGTTTTTGCCATGGGATAGTTATCTATTTCCTGAGTAGTTTTGATTGTAGCTTGACCCTTTGGGATGGAGTTTTCCTTCTAGTACCTTCTGTAAAGCTGGATTTGCGGATAGGTACTGTTTGAATTTGTTTTTGTCATGGAATATTTTGTTTTCTCCTTCAATGGTTATTGATAGTTTTGCTGGGAAAAGTAGTCTGGCCTGGCATCTGTGTTCTCTTAGGGTTTGCAGGATCTCTGTCCAGGCCCTTCTGGCTTTTTTGGTCTCTGCTGAGAAGTCGGGTGTAATTCTGATAGGTTTGCCATTAAATGTTATTTGGCCCTTTTCCCTTGCAGCTTTTAATATTTTTTCTTTGTTCTGCATGTTTTGTGTTTTGATTATTATGTGACGGGCAATTTTTCTTTTCTGGTCAATTCTATTTGGTGTTCTGTAGGCCTCTTGTATGTTTATAGGCATCTCTTTCTTTAGATTGGGGAAATTTTCTTCTATGATTTTGTTGAGAAAAAATATGGAACGCTTCACGAATTTGCGTGTCATCCTTGCGCAGGGGCCATGCTAATCTTCTCTGTATCGTTCCAATTTTAGTATATGTGCTGCCAAAGAGAGCACTGTTTTAAATTTTTAAGGAAATCATTAATTTCATTAGGGCTTTCAAAAAAAATTTAGTGTATCATTTTTGCATTACACTTACTTATAATCTTCTTTAAACTGTCTTTAAATTTGCATAAAATCCAGGCAGTTTTACTTTGTATTAATTTTTAGTTTCAATTTTTATTTATTTTTATTAAAAAAATTATCTTTAAATACGAGATGGTAACTTTATATACGTATATAATATGTTTTGACTGTTCTTATCAACTCCCTTCCCAGATTTATAACTTTCATTTTTGTTCTATGACCGATTTAGTTTAACCAGGGCCACGTGTGTGACTGCTGGGTTGGAGTATCTATTGGAGCCTGGTGGGGTAATCAGTGGGTTCACAGCTGAAGACAATGAGTCCCCCACATTCCTGCCTTGAATGTGTCATAGCAAACAGCCTGGCAGAGAAAGGTAGGGCTCCTCCACCCACAGCTGACCGTTAGTAGGCGTGATCTTGTGCAGATCCAGTCAGCCCTTCTCCCTATTTTCTGGATCTTACATTCTTCCACTAATACTCACTCCTTTGTAAAATAAGTGTGTGCCTGTATACACGAAGAAGTCTTTTCCTCTCACACCCAGCCTCCTTGAGTCCTAAATAGGTTGGTACAAATGACTTGTTTAGGAACTAAGCGTATCCATCCACACCTTGTTTTCGTCTTGTGCATCCATGACTCTCTGCCTTCACCATCCACTGGAATGCAGAGTTGTCTGGCTAGGTCAGAGAGTTGCGTTTATCTATGGCTATAGACAAACATTTAGAAAGCAGCCTGGTACTTTACACTTATTATTCTGGAGCCTTTGGGACAACATGACTATTTCTTAGAACAACTACATATGATGAAAGTCATGAAAAATAAATTGGGGCCGCTAATGCTCCTTCACAAAACAAGTTTGTGCATGTATACATGAAGAGGTTTTTGTTTTTGTTTTGTTTTGTTTTAACAGAGCTTACCTCAGGTTTATTTGTAAAAACAGCATAGGACACTGGTCATCTGTAAATAATGTATAGGTGGGTATGTCACACCAGTCCATCTGTCTTCACATAGGCAGAAGCCTTTTGTATGGGGCCTTCACAGGGGCCTGGGCAGCTTTGGGAGCCTGAGCTGGGGCTGCAGCCTGGGCCTTAGCTGTGGCTTTCGCCTTGGTTTGAACCTTGGGCTGTGGTTGGTACAGCCTACGACCCTTGCTCATGTAGCTTCGAATCTTCTTCCCAAGCTTGGTTGGGATGAGCGATGAAAGCGAGCCGGCTGAGTTTACGGCTGGGGCCCTTTGGCATCTTGGGCTTACTGGCCTTAGGCTTCACAAGGGCCTTAATGGCCTCTGCACGGGCACTCATTGCCTTTGCATTGTTTGCCTGCATCTTCTTCAGGCCTTTCTTGTTGTCCTTCTTGGCAAAGCACATGTTCCTCAGGAACTTGGGGTCAACCCCCTTAAGAGACTTGTATCTTTGTGACCGGGGTTTCTTGATGCCATTTCTGTGCCATTTGCCAGGCGCTGCGGGAGAGGTTTTTTGTTTTGTTTTGTTTTGTTTTTTTGTTTTTTGTTTTCTCACCTACAGGATTTGAAACCTGCTAAGTTTGGTACCTAATGGTCAAGCCTATTGTATTGATAACCTAGACCATCCCAGCGGAGATAACTAAGCGTGTGTTATGGGTGTTGAGAATGGTAACAGGTATAGACTATAAAACAATGTGCTTGTGTGATTGTGGTCACCTGCTCTCTTGGTTATAATCAACTCTAAATAGATGGAGCTTGTGGATAGCATTGCTTAAGTGCTTCTGTGCTTAGAGTCCTGACAATCCACTGTCAAATGCACGCCAATGATCTTATCTCCAATCCTGTGCTGGGCCAACTTATCCAGACAGTGGAAAATGAATTTCAGATGCTCTTTTCTGCTGAGTATGACTGAGAATAATTTCTCTGCCTATATTTAATTTTTTTTTCTTTCAAGAATTTGGCAGAGGAGCAAGCGTCACATGCCTTCTGGTGTACTTCTATTCAGCTGAGGCCATCAATCAACACAATCACAGAACGATGTGAGGAATGGTTGGCTTTGTAAGTATCTGTCTTCCCTGTTCTCCTGGCTGATCAATGAAGCTAGTTTGGTTGTTTGCATTGAATGGTTAAATCCTATATATATGAGGAGTTACATGCACCATCGCTTTGAAAACATACTGATGTGTGTTCTGTGTTTTTAATTTTTGGTGCAGTTTGATGCGCAGGGGATATGTGCCATCCTTGTCGTTCCTCCCTCACAGCCTGTCCTATCAAGTATGAAGCTCACCTTCTCATGCTTCCCATTTTACTTACTTACATTCTCACCTGACAGCCGAGCTAGAATCGGGAGGACCGTGGCTATATTCTCACCTGACAGCCGAGCTAGAATCGGGAGGACCGTGGAGCGTAGCGGGTACACAGTGATGCTACCATGCCCCTTCGTTGTCTGGATGGCACAAAGCTCTTCATATGCTTATCTCTTGTTACTCTATTTCTAGCCACCTGCTCTGTGAGGAAAGAAAGCAGGGAACAGTGGGGAGAGTGTGACTCTAGAGGAGCAAGGATGTGGAAGAATAGAGTAAGAAAATGGAGGGAATGTTTGAAATCCAGGAGCAAAAGCATCCAATTGCTGCTGTGACTCAATGCTAAAGCCACTTCTGGAAGCTGAATGTTACCCCATTTCTATTCACAGATAAATTTGCGGCATGCCTACAACGTCCCTAAGTATCTGGCTTTGAAATCCAGGGCTCTGGCTACACTAGGGCAGGGCTAGCTCTCTTTATCTTGGCAAGTTGGCACCATTTCTGACTTAAGTTCAACCTGCACTGTGTGTATATAAAAATTTAGAGCCTCAGATATCTTCACATTTATATAAAGTTTCACTATTCAATAAGATAGCCTCTAGCCACATGCGATTATTAAAATTAATTAAAATTTGTTTCTTTTACATAACTAGCCGATTTCCAAGTGCTGAAAAGTCACATGTCTCTAGAGGCTTCCCCATCAGAGAGTAAAGGTGCAGATCTTTCGGTCCTCTTGGGCTCAGCTGCGTAGGAGCCACTCACTCAACGGTTTTATTGTCTTGTACATCATCTTTCTCTCAGAGCACAGTTCATAAAGACTATCAGGATGATTCTCTTGAATGAACTTCATATTAACCGACGGGCATGTTTCCCATCCCCCAAGGTCACAAGCTCTTCTTCAACAGCACTGCCTGAACTTAATGCATCTGCTGTTGTCACCTGCTGAAAGGCTTGATGTTTCAGGCCAGGATAAGAAGCTCTCATGCTGCCTGGGGAGCTGGTAAAGGGAACTCAAGGGGAGATGGGGCTTCTTGGGCACTCCACAAACTACATCCATAGCTGTCCCTCTAGATTCATGGAAGATCCAGTAAAATTGAAGTTCACTGTTCCACATTGGTAGAACAGCTAATTTTATTTCCTTTTATCAAGAACTGATCTCCTTTTCCAATGAGCCTCATGACTCATTGTAAAAGGAGACAAGAACAATTAATATAACTGGTGGTTTTAAAATGTAGCTTGAACCAATACTTTAAACAGCTTTTCAGGTGATTTTCATCCTTCAGTCTTGGGTAGTTGCCAATCATTTGTATCGTCACTGCTACATTCTCCTACAGGTCACATCAGGAAAACACACATGGCACTTGAACACATGGTACGGGTTACGTAAATGGTGACAGAAAAGGTGACTGATGTGCACTGGGTTTGGTTGTTGTGGCTCTGTTTTGGCCTCTGGCACAGATGGTTGAGGTCGATAAGCTGCCAGGCATTCCTGCTCACCCTGAAAGTTCCCATAGTCAGTTTGTGCTGACTTGATGTTACCCCCTGCTGAGTTCTGCCTTCTGGGTTTCTTCCACACCCTCCATCTGCCTCTTGGCTTAGGTGGTTCACGTTGCATCTAGATCATTGTGAGTAGACAGAACTTGCCTTTGGGTTAGGATGAGAAACTTCTAAAATCAGCATTTTTTTTTTCAACCTGTAAAAGAGAAGGTCAAATTTAAAATCTGGAAGCCCCTAGCTTGTAAAAAAAAAAAAGCCTATGCACATCAGTTGATGCAAGCTGGTGGTCATAGTTCAAATGAACAGGCTCTGACTCCTAGCATGAATGTCTGTGGAGTGAGTCTGCAGTATCTATTGCAAGCTTTATTATCCTGCCTTGCCATAGAAGGTTCATCCCTGGAAAATTAAGCCTGACTCTTTATTTTTAAGTTGTTGATCATCTCAGGAAGTCTTTGATTTCTCCAGAAGATTTTCCTCAGATTTAGCTTTCACCACCCTGCCTCCTGCCCCCATCTCTTCACAGAGATCTTTATTCCCTCTGCTCTAGTGGACAAAGGATGATGCAGGAATTAAAGGATTGCATTTGCTATTGCTGGGGAGTGAAATTAGACAGTCCTTAAAATTCCAGTGTGTGCAAGGACTGGACATGGTGGGACCTGCTTGCAGTACACAGGGAGCAGTCTACATAGAGAATTCCAGGCCAGCCAGCCGTTACACAGTGAAACCATATCATGTTAAAAACCAAAATAATTTAATGGTATGACCAAAGAATTCCTCACATTTACCCTCTCTTATTAACTATCACTCTGAACTGCAGTTTAAACACAGATGGAGTCAGCCTGTGTCATGCTAATTTTTCCAGAGTATGTGGATCTTCCATCTGGGAATCTTTTGGTCCAACTCCAGTTTTGTGGCTAAGCCTTGATGGAGAAAAACCTTACACAAGTTTGTGGAAATGGTGGCCTGACTCTTCCAGATTTAGTAATATATCTTTAAAAACTTTAAAATCTATCGTCTTAGAGGACATTTTTGTTTTGCTATTTTATGAGATAGGGTTTCTCTCTGTAACAGTCCTGGCTGACCTGGAGTTTGATTTGTAGACCCGGCTGGCCTCAGATTCACAGAGATCCATCTGCCTCTGTCTCCCACCAAAAACAAATTTTTTTTAAGTATGGTGCCTGCTTGGTGCTCGCTTGAGCGTGAGGACAGATGGCAATTCCTTTAGCACACATGGTCTATTTTAGAGAGCAGAATGCTATTGGTTTAATTTACTAAAAAATCATTTAAAAAAAGCCAAATTCTCTTTACATAGCTCAGGCTGTCCTGGAACTTGAGAGCCTCCTGCCTCTGTCTTTTGAGTGTTCAGATTACAGGCATAAGCCATCACACCTGGCACTTGTCAAGTATTGATGGCGTGAAGACACAAGAAACAGCATTCCTTAGCCCAAGCTCCTAGGCAATCTTATTCCCATTGGACAAGTGTGTGTGGAGGTCTGATGCAGGTCAACCTTGGTTTCATTATGTGTCGAGCAGCTCAGAAGGGAACACCACTCGGGAGATGTGGGAGGTTCTAGGTCTGTTTTATCAATTGGTGGTCACTGTTGGTGCCTTGAAGAGATCTTTTTACCTTCGACTTCATTCGAAGCTCAGATTTCTTTTTTTCTTTTTTTTGGAGTTAGTTATGATCTTATTAGTATGAGCAGAGCACCATCTGAAGAAACTTTAAAATAAAACTGGAAGAACTGAGTTAGGTAGAAGTGGCAAGCATTTCTATGCTTGTGGTACACACATTTCTAAGTCGGAACAGCAGGAAAAAGACCACACACGTGAGTACCCATAGGCATCCATGCCAGTTGTGGGACATTGGCCCTTCCTGAAAATGTGTCCTTAATTGTTTACTACCCAAGACGTTTCAGTATTTAAGTCAAACTCTTTCTTTTCTCTAATACCGTACTCTTCAAGTAGCAGCTGGTTTTGAAGAGCTTATTTATATCTGTCTTAAGCCTATGGTAAGTACACTCTTTTGGTTTTAATTTGAAAATCCTCTTATTTAGAAGCAAATGTGTTTAGAATATATGTAGGTGAAGATTCTCCTCAATGACGCATTATCTAGCCTTGCGACAGAATCAACATTCAAATTCATGATCTATTTATCATGCACCATGACTCAATTTGGTATTGCTTTCAGATTCTGGCTTATTCAGCGGCTGCTTCAATAGTTTTTATGGCTGCGCCTCATCAGCTGGTTTGATTCTTGATCATTAATCACATGTGCACAGAAATAAAATACTAATCGACTTCCTCATGCATTTTATTTTCCTCATGGAGCTGTTGCTGTCCTGGTGGTTAAATGGGAGGCTGGGAAGTAACTCAGGAGGGACTAAGATCTAGATTTCTTGATACCCATTCAGTCACTGTTCACTTATTCCAACCCCCAGCCTGTCACCCTCAGTCTGAAGCTTCATTCCTTTATCAGCCATTCATTAATTCTAGAGCTTTATGTAGTGAATCCTGGCCTTCTATATATCGAATCCAGAACTTACTATGAATTACTAGTAAACCAAGTGTGAGCTTACAAAACCATTGTAATGCCTTGGCTTGGGATTTGCTCAGTACACCGAGCCCTAATGATTGGTAGTCTTGTGTTCAAACATAACTATAAAGTACCAGGCTTTTTCCTAGTCCCAGAAAAGCAGCACAAAGGCTCTTGCATAATGTTGGATGCCTTTGTCTTTGATACCTTTTGCCATTCTTGAAATGGGCCCATCAGTCTGCTCAGCTATGAGACCAGCAGGTCAGACCCTTCCCTGCATCTCTTCCCTATAGGGCAGGCAGCACAGTCCAAAGCCAGCTAGTCTGTCCCTCCAAGTGTGATTCCTCCAGCTCAGGGCACAGGGACTGGAGCCCGACTTCAAAGCCTCTTTCTGTCTGTTGAAAGG
The DNA here is from genome assembly GCF_903995435.1 of Acomys russatus. NCBI lineage: Eukaryota > Metazoa > Chordata > Mammalia > Rodentia > Muridae > Acomys > Acomys russatus. Next base: position 12,119,363 of record NC_067159.1, read on the forward strand.
TGCAGTCTGAAATAGGGGAGCTGCCAAGTGCACTGCAGGGCCCTTTGCTTTGGTTGGACTTGTGGTCAAGCAACAGGGAAACAACAGGTTAAAAGTGAATGATGGTCAACCCTGACTCATGGAGCCTGTCAGCAGCCAGGGAGAGACCTTATCTGGAGTCCAGGCAGGGAGCAGCTCAGGCTTCTCTGTCAACAATCTGTTTCTCAAGCCAATTTGTGTCCTCAGGCATGGATGGTTTATTGATTCCTATGTAAAATTGATCTAAAGTTTTAAACAGGCCCCCTGACTCTTCCTGCCTTTGTGCTAGGGGACAGGGGATAAGATCACTTCATTAACATTGAAACTCAGTGTCACAGGCTGGCTGTTTTTTCGGCAGACTTATGGATTGAAACCTGAGGTGAGGGTATTACTACTAGTGATTACATTTTTGGCAGCAGCAAACAGTGTGTGTGTGTGTGTATGTGTGTGTGTGTGTGTGTGTGTGTGTGTGTGTGTGTGTGTGTGTGTGTGTGTGCGAGCGCACGTGTGCATTGAAGTGCTGTGGAAGACGCCTCCACAACACAATGTGCACACACACAAGGCTCTGCACTTTCAGTTGCTTCAGCTGTTGTGTTCTCAGTGGGCTTGTTTTTGTTGTTATCTTTAAGGAACTCTGGCCTGGTATGAACACCATTCTGTCTTTTGTCTATAGGCCTATGTTATGCAAATTTAAATCCAGGGAGATAAAAATTACTTCCCTCTGTGTATTAAAAGTTACTCCTGCATGGCCTAAATAAATAATTAAATTTAGTCTTGTACATGCTAAAACTTTGTAATAACCCATTTGCTAAGATAACAAGCTCTGGAGGCTTGTTATCTGGGTTCCCATTGGTCAAATACAGAAAATATTTAAGCATTTAAAATGGTTAAAGGGATGCAGAGATAGCTCAGTGCTTAGGAGCACTGGCTGCTCTTCTAGAGAACCCTGGTTTGATTTCCAGCACCCACATGGTGACTCAAGTCATGTGTAATTCCAGTTCCAGGGATCAAACACCCTCTTCTGGCCTCTGCAGTCCTCAGGCCAGGCATGCCCGTGGTACAAACATACCTGCAGGCAAACACCCGTGTGTGTGTGTGTGTGTGTGTGTGTGTGTGTGTGTGTGTATGGTGTTTCTACATAAATAAGGTCTCTCTTAATTATTATATTCCAAAGACTGAAATGACACGCAAACAATTCAAAAGTCTACTTGTGAGAAGACCAATGGTTTCACAAGAAGATGCAAACAAGCAGGTGAATAAAGTTAGGAAATCAGCTCATGACTTGAATCAGAAAGTCAGCAACATAAATAAAAGAAAGGCAGTGGCATAGGAGAGAAACTTAGCAAGGTAAGATCCTGAAAGCAAATAAACAGAAATATTTGCAATGAATAACACAGTCAAATGCAAAAGTAGTGGAACGAATTAACAATAGACTTGATAAAGGAGAAGAAAGAATTTTAAAGATGGCAGATAGGGCAAGTAAACACTGCAACTAAACACTAAAGAAACAAAACAAAACAAAAACCAATGAGAATATCACAACCATAAGAACTCTGGGACATGATCAAGAAAGCAAAGCTAAGAACTAATGGTATAAACACAGTACCAAGGTAGAAACTAAGAAAAGTATTTCAAGATATAGGGCTAGGCAAGAACTTTGGAAAGGACTCCAATAGTTCAGAAAAAAAAAAAAAAAAAAAAAAAAAAAAAAAAAAGACAGTAAGGTTTACCAAACAGCAGCAAGTAAAACTATAAAGTTTCTGCAGAGCAAAGGAAACACTTAGGAGAGTGTTACGACATCTTTTAGAATGGGAGAAAATCTTTACCAACTATACACCTGATAGGGATTAACATCTACAATCACTACAGAACTCAAAATTGTAAACACTAGCACACAGACACAGACATACACACACACACACACACACAAACACACACACCCCAACAGAAAAGAAAACCCAAACATAAACAATCCAAACCAATCAATTAATCAATCAATGGGCAAATGAATTAAATAGACCATTCTTATAAGAAGAAATATCAATAGCAAGTAAATATTTGAAAAAGAAGCCAACATCCTTACATCAAAAGAAGCCACATGAATCAATGAAATTGCAAATTGAAGTACTTTGAGATTCCATCTCACTCTAGTCAGAATGTCTATCATCAGAACAAATGGCAGCAAATAGTGGATGCTGGGAAAGATGAACCTTCATGTGCTCCCAGTGGGCGTGCCAACTTGTGTAGACACTATGGAAATGAGCAGGAATGTCCATCAACCTACTGAAAATGGAACTACTATGTGACCCAGCTATACCGCTTCTGTGTACATACCCTCAAAGCTACATAATTCACAAAGCTAGGAAATGAAACAAATCTAGATGGTCATCAACACATGAATAGGCAAGGAAAATGTGTTACATATAGACAATGGAATTTTGCTTTGTCTTACAGGACAACAAAGGTGTTACATTCGCAGCGAAACAAGTGAAATAAATTGTTTTGTTAAAACAAGCCAGATACAGAGAGGCATACGCTACATGTTTTATTTGATATGTAAACCCCACATCTTAATTCGTATATCTGTGCATACATGGATGGAAATGTAGGTAATGAAGCTAGAAAGGGACCATATCAGTGGAAGAAAAGGAGTCTGGAGAGATGGCTCAGATGTGTCTTTTTCAGATATACTGAATTCAGTTCCTAGCACCTATGTGGTGGTGCATATGTAACTCCAGTTTTAAGGAATCCAGTGCCCTTTTCTGGCCTCTGCAGATACCAAGCATGCATCAGATGCACAGATGTACATACATTCAGATAAAGCACCCACACACATAAAATTTAAAAAAATAAATCTTTAAAAAATATCTGTAAAGCTGGGCATAGTGGTACATGCCTTTAATCCCAGCACTCAAGGAGGCCAAGTCTAGTGGATCCCTGTGAATTTGAGACCCGCCTGGTCTATAAATTGAGTCCAGTAAACCAAGGTTACACAGAGAAACCTTGTTTCTAAAAACAAACAAACAAAATCTATAAAAATGAAAGGTGAGAAGAAGAGATATTGGCAGGGTAATATAATACATGTGACATGAAAGCAGAGGGGACTATTGGAAAGAAGATGGGGACCAGCAGGGATGGGAAATCAATAAAAACAAAGAATGTCTGCAAATGTTATGTTGAAACCCATTGTTCTGTATGCTAATTAAAAATAAACGGACAAAAACGCATTCTAAAGAAGAGACAAAAAATAAAGCAGGACTATGACTGCCCACAGTACAGGAGTCTGGATTGGGATATGATCTAGGATTAAGAGAAAAGCTATTTGGAATATTTTTTAAGCCAGTTGAGGATTACAAAACATAGTACAGCCAAGGCTACACAAAGGAACCCTTTCTCCAAAAACAAACAAACAAACAAACAAACAAAAAGTTGTGGTCCTGGGGATTGAAGCCAGGGCTTCTCACATGCTAGATAACTCTTAGAGATACATTCCTAGTCCTGAATTACAAATTTCCTGAATGTCATAATTATGTCAAGTTTTACATAGTAGGTTGTCTTAAAAGACACATGGCAATTGGGGAGAAGTTGCTAGTTTCTTTCTTTTCTACTGTAGGTTTGAAAATTTTCAAGTTAAAAGATTGAAAAAAAAAAATCCTAGCTTCAGGCATCCTTTTTGGCCTCATTAGGAGGATCTCCTTCCCTACTGTCTTAGTTAGGATCACTATTGCTGGGATGAAACATCCCAACCAAAGCAACCTGGGGAGGAAAGGGTTTACTTGGCTTGCACTTCCAGAGCACTGTCCATCGCTGATAGAAGTCAGTACAGGAACTCAAACAGGGCAGGAACCTGGAGGCAGGAGCTGATCGCAGAGGCCACGGAAGAGTGCTGCTTACTGGCTTGCTCCTCATACCTTGCTTGGTCTGCTTTCTTATAGAGCCCAAGTCCATTAGCCCAGGGATGGAACAACCCACCATGAACAGCGTCCTCCCCATCAGTCACTAATTAAGAAAATGCCTTAAAATTTCTCAATTGAGGTTCCCTACTTTCAGATGACGCTAACTTGTGTCAAGTTGGCATAAAACTAGCCAGGATATCTACAGTGATGACAGAAACCTCTTGTGTTCAGTAAATAGTGCCTGTATAGCTCTCCCCTCTGTGTCTTCTGGTTTTCTCATGGAGTAAGGTAGAGCGGACCAAAGCTTTGTCCATATCTCTACCCCAGACCATAACACATGGAGCCCACTTATTGGATGTTAAATCCTTGGGAAGGACATTATTTCTTTGTAGTCACTAGATCTAATGTGGATGTGCTTAATGAATGTACAGCATTGGTAGTAGTGGTAATGTTGACAGTTGCATCAAACACTGAAGCAGTGTGTGGTACATGCATAGTTATAGTTACTCCCCGAAGGAATGAACATATACCCCCATACATGAGTACAGAGGTCACCTTGTTCTGATTGTCCCATGGCACAGACTGATGCCAAGCTTCACCATGGGTCCATGTGACAGAGTGGACATTCAAGCCTTTGAGTTGTGTCTCATCAATCATAGCACCACATTCATGTTCATGGGGAGGTAAGTTCTGAGCCAGAAGGAAATAAGCATTTAAAAAAAAACTATGCTTAATTACAAAGGTCAGTACACAGTCAAGGAATGGTGTAATGGCATGTTTTATGTGGGCACAGCAAGATAACATACAAAGAAAATTTAAAAACAATTCAACTTGTCACCAAAAGCTTTTGAAGGTTCGTCATCACATTCCCTTGCCTACGTAGGAGATTGTGAACTTCACCGAATCTCTCTTCAATAATTTAGAATCTCACAATGCCCGGAACTCATATCAGCCACCTCTCTTCAGCAGCATATGGAATAGGTTTGGGATAAACTTATTAGGTGAACTATAATCTCACCTTGTGGTACAACCTTAGGGTCAATCCATCATAGGTCCTAATTGCTTTGCCACTGTATATTTATCTGATCTACATGAAGTACATAGTGGTGGCTGAGTGGGCACAGAGATGGGAGAAGGGGACCAGAATTCAAGATTCTAGTGGCTTGGGTTCCCATCAGTGTAAACTTCAGACTCCCCACCCGCTGTAATTTATGCATTTCTAGGTGTTAGGGATTTGCATAAATGTCCCCATCGGGCTACTGTGGAAAAGGCTTTGTACCCAGTGCATGGTGCTATTGAGACATGGTAGTCTTTAAATAGAGTGTCATGTGAGCTTTGGTCACTGGGGAAACGCCCTTGATGGGATGCTGAGACCTTTGGCCCTCCTACTCCTCTCTTTCTCTCCAGAAGATGGTAGTTTTTGCATATGGCCCTGCTTCACCACAGGCCCCAATGCAGAGGGCCATACCAACTATAAAACCTCCAAAAACTGTGAGACAAACTCAGATTTTTCCTGTTTTTTTTTTTTTTAAATACAGGTTTATTTTTTATTTTATGTGTCTAAGTATTTTTCCTTGCATGCTTATATATGCATCATGTGCCTGCCTGGTACAGTAGAGGCCAGAAGACTATGTCAAGATTCCCTAGATCTGGGGTTACAAATGGATGTGAGCTGCCAGGTGGCTGCTGGGAACCGAACCCACGTCCTCTACAAGAAGAGCAAGTATCCATAACCACGGAACCATTTCTCCAGCCCCTGAACATTTCCTTTTAAAAAATTGATTCCCTCGGGTATTTTTATCACAGTAATAGAATGCTGACTGTCGCACAGAGCCACTCTAAATGTAGATGCGCAGGGGACAAAGTAAATACACGTGAACTTTGAGAACAGAAAGGACTGAGATTTTAGAGTTGGGCAGCCCTGGTTTTGAGTCCCGAGTGTCTGTGAGACAGAGGGCAGGTTATTCTTCTCTGGACCCTGGCTTCCTTTTTTATAAAATGGAGATGATAAGTGGACCATAGAGCTGTGCAGCTGAAACAAAATGCCCAGCTTCCAATTTTCATTTCCTAAGTCCTCTACCCCTTATCTTCCCACTCATGTACAACAGGCGACTCAAGTGGCCTGCTGATTAGACTAATAATGCTTTGTCCTATTCCTCAGAGGATTATGAAGATTTTTGGAACCCTTGCAGAACTAAAACAGTATGGTAACAGGATACCTTCAGAGGTTCCAATGACATTATTCTCCTTGGTTATAATTGATAAGTCTTACTAATGGAGGGAAGGAAAGGAACAAAATTGATTTTAACTGGTCCTTTTTTTTTTTTTTTTAGGTGTGTGTGTGTGTATGTGTGTGTGTATGTGTGTGTGTGTATGTGTGTGTGTGTATGTGTGTGTGTATGTGTGTGTGTATGTGTGTGTGTATGTGTGTGTGTGTGTGTGTGTGTGTGTGTGTGTGTGTGTGTATGTCAGGTGTCTTTTTCACTCACCAGCCACCATTTATTTATTTATTTAATCACTTATTTACTCTTTTTTTTTTTTTTTTTTTTTAGACAGAGTCTCTTACTGTTTTGGCTAGACTGGCTGGCCACCAAGCCCCAGGGACCCGCTTATTTCCACCACCCATGGGTCCGTGGTCTCATATGGGTTCTGGAGGACTGAGTTCAGGTCCTCCATGTTACACGACAAACACGTGACTGAGTGGACTGACTGAGTTACCTTTCTCACTGTTTCCAGCATTGTGAGCTGTTATCAGATATTTCAAAGTGGTAGAAATGTTTGGAAGGTCGATGTCCCTGGATTTGTCATGTCGTCTGACCTTTCCTGCATTACTTCTTGCTGGAAGTGTTAAAGGGGCAGAATTCCAGCTTTGAGAAGGATGGGGAGTCCTCGGCAGCCTGCTCCATCCTGCATCAGACACGTGGAATTCTCCCGCAGGGCAGAAGAGGAGTCCAGTTTCTATGACAATCAGAGCTGATCTGCCAAGATTGCCAGGCAGGGCGCTCGCACAGCTAATTGCTATGCGCACATCCGCTCATTAGACTTTGACCCAGAATCACCAGTGTCTTTCACAAGGTAGGCAGTGAATCATTGTTTTTTTGGCCCTGGCTTTGTCTCCTTCAGCTGTGGTTTGATTGGTATCGGAAGCACAAACTGTGCAGGCCATTACCTCTCCTAGTCAGGAAGGTTCCTGAACTTTTACAAGAGGCTAAACATTTTACTAGGAAACAGACATTAGTTGTTTAAGAGCCCAGAGGAGCCGGTTGGGACCCAGAGCTGCTGTTCAGTGTCTCTGTGATATTATACAAATGGCTTTACTCCTCTGAGCCAGTTATCACAGCTGTGAGGTAGGGATAATACAGTGTCCATCCTCAGCATTATCAGGAGATACACAAGAGGGAGAGAGGGAGAAACTCTGATAGTGGTGTTCACATCTGGAGCGTGAAGGCATCCTAGGATGGGCCAACACCTACATGAGCGGCACTCAGCTTCCACTTGCTGGTGGTTAGCCACAATCTAGACCATGTGTACCTCCCCACAAAGGTGACATCCTTTGTGAGTCAGTGAATTGTCTTCTTTCTTTGCCATCTCTGAGTGTGAGAACATTAAAAAAGCTGTGGAGGAAGCTGTGACAATCAAACAGCAATAGGAATTTAAAACAGTTTTGATGTTCTCCTACTAGCCAATCTAGTCATCTTCGTGTTTTTATAGCTTCTCTTTTATACTGAAATCTTACTCCTACGTCTCTAGAGAGAGAACTACCAAGGTGGAATACTTTATACTGATTAGGCTGAGATGGAATACACTAGAAGTTAAATTCAAGTGTTTCCTCCATTAAAGAAAAAAGATGAATGTTCAAAAGTAAACACTTAGGGAGTACCATACCCGTTATGTGTCAGATTCTGTGGATCTAAAGATAGTAATATAAATCTCGGGGTCTCGTGATTATGAGCAATGTCCTTCTAACTCTATTGTATCATAGCTGCAGACAAGTGCAGACGGTTTGAATGTGAGCCCCTCCACCAGCTGGCCCTGTGACAGTAACCCCTGAGAGCTTCCTGCCAGGCAATACTGTGAGGTACTCATGTAGGATGGAGACTCTTAGAAAAACAATAGCCTTGTTTTCTTATCTGTGCACCCAAGGTGGGTGTTGTTACCGGGTTTGTGTATGAAGCCAAGCTTCTCCCAAGCTTCTCCAGGGACCTTTGCAGAGGGATCTCAGACCACTAAGTTCCCACCAGCCATTTTCAATGGGGCTTTGGGACTGCAGAACAACTTCCAGCTTTGTTTCCAATGAGGCTTTTTGTTGATGTAAAAACAGCTGGATGGGAACATTCTAGAAAGCACACTTTGAATTTCTCATGTTTTAGACAATGGAGTGCAACGATCCAAATGAACTGTAATTCCCCCCTGAGGTTATATTCTGGCTTCAAATGAGACCAGCTAATTGCCATTGTGTCCAGTGTTGCCTGGTTGATGTGGGAGACAACACTGCCTTGACTGTGACTCATTGGAAGCAACAGTCCAAGTGGAGGGTTCTCCGGTCCAGCATTGTTAGCCATGGCAACTTTTGGCTTTTGTTTGTGACTGTGGATCCTAGCCTTCTTTATACACAAGCGTTGTCTCTTACCACAACCCCCAAACTACATAAATAACAACAACAACAACAAAAAAAAACCTTACTTCTTCTCTGGCTGCATGAGAAACCAAATATTAATCCGCGTCCCACCCATGTATCATGCTGCTGTTCCGTGCTTCTCACAAACGGGCCATGCTGTGTTCATAGGAGGGCTCGGAGCAGACAGCAAAGTCTCAACATGTTCCTGGTGTGGGAGGGGATTCTGTGAGAATGAGTTGGCTGCCACATCTGGGGGAGGCTGGTGATGAAAGATGGCAGCTGGGATGGATGAATGAGAGAGGAGCCAGTTTCCGGGAGGCAGGGGCCTGGCTCCCCTATGACTCCCTCCACCTTATCCAAATACCATTTGTGTGAATCAGCTGCCACTCGGCTGCCAGGTGCTCCCCACTCGCTTCTTCTAGGAGCAAGAGCCAAAGGCTTCCTGACCCCTCCACCTGCAGGAGGAGACTTCTAGGGCCACACGATGGGCCGGATGAGTGCACAGCCTAGCAACAGACCCGTAGGCTTTAAAACAAAACGACCTATGCTCGATAGGACTCAGAGAATAATTACGGAGGGACTGGAGCGGCTCGCTATTCGTGTCGCTGAACACGTCAGCTGGCACGTCCTCTAACGTTGCGGAGTCATTGAGTAAGTGTGTGACTTACTAAACGAATTATCGGCACCATCTCATTTATTCTCACAACAACCCCGTGAAATGGCACTTTGTGCTCCGCAGCTGTGCTAAAGGAAGTGCGATTTAAAAGCCCAGGCCCACTGGGCTGTCCTAGACACTCTAGGATGTGAAGCGCTAGGCGGTCCTGCTGTCGGGATGGGATGCTGCCGAGTGAGTCTGTAGGGTCAGAAGACAAGTCTCTCTCCAACCACGGCAGGAGCATGGAAGAAGCTAACCTCTAGGGCTCCTGGCTGCCTCAGGGACCCTCCCCTTCCCTCTGGGAAAAGTGCCAGCTGGGGCACCAAGCCAGAAATGCAGAGAGACTCCTACAGAGGCAGAATAAGTTACCCTCAGGTCCTGCTGGGGTAAAACTACTGTGCCTTCCTTGTTTGCTGTGGCTGTGTGCCTCAGGGTGCTCTGCATCACCCATTTGACACTGCCCTGAATATTTCCTAAAGGCCACCTTAGTGTATGGATTTCATCTTATGCATTCTTTTCCATGTAGTCACCTCATGGCCTGGGGTGAAAATAAGAACTAAACTCTAAAAGCAACATTTGCTAATAAAGTATGGTTTTAACTTACACTTTTAAAAATAAGGCCAGATGAGTACTTGAACATTGCTGGTGGAAGGGCACAGTGGCAGATGGACTCTACTCTGAGTGTGGCAGGGCAGGGCATGTAGGAACCTGTGTACTCCAGGCCTGTGCCTAGAGGGCTTTTATGTATCTTGTTAGCTTAGAGAGCATTGCTGTGTACCCCACAGACTCATGCTTGAACCTCTGTGCCATTCATAGCTGCCCACATACATTCCTGATGTTGGCATTAGTCACTGCCCTGGGCAAGTGTGACCTTATACTAAGAAACTGCCAGGTGACTCTGAAGTTTCCCTACCTCTGTTTCAACAAAGTCTCCTATTTACCCATGTTAGTTTAAAAAAAAAAAAAAGATTATTTAAAACAGTGTGGCTTTGCCCAACTTTTTTCCTCTGAGAAGCTGGGCACAACAAA